>NC_092242.1:1294364-1454364 GCF_036320965.1 Panulirus ornatus
TTGGCTCCTTGGTCTGTTCCTTCTTTTGGAAAGCAGTACAGGAAGGGTGGATTTCCAGCCACCCGTTCGCGCCCCTCTGAGTCGCCTTCTATGACTCACAGAGAATGCGTGGCCAGTATTCTTTTTTCCCCTATACTTAGGGACTATATATGTATATATATTACACACACACACACACACACACACATATATATATATATCTTTCTTTCATACTATTCGCCATTTCCCGCATTAGCGAGGTTGCGTTAAGAACAGAGGACTGGACCTTTGAGGGAATATCCTCACCTGGCCCCCTTCTCTGTCCCTTCTTTTGGAAAATTAAAAAAAAACGAGAGGGGAGGATTTCCAGCCCCCCGCTCCCTTCCCTTTTAGTCGCCTTCTACGACACGCAGGGAATACTTGGGAAGTATTCTTTCTCCCCTATCCCCAGGGATAATATATATATATATATATATATATATATATATATATATATATATATATATATATATATATATATATATATATATATATATATATAATTTTTTTTTTTTTTTTTTTCTTTTTATTACTTATTTATTTTGCTTTGTCGCTGTCCCCCGCGTTAGCGAGGTAGCGCAAGGAAACAGACGAAAGAATGGCCCAACCCACGCACATACACATGTATATACATACACGTCTACACACGCAAATATACATACCTTTACATCTCAATGTATACATATATATACACACAGACATATACATATATACACATGTACTTAATTCATACTGTCTGCCTCTATTCATTCCCATCGCCACCTCACCACACATGAAATAACAACCCCCTCCCCCCTCATGTGCGCAAGGTAGCGCTAAGAAAAGACAACAAAGGCCACATTCGTTCACACTCACTCTCTAGCTGTCATGCAATAATGTACCGAAACCACAGCTCCCTTTCCACATCCAGGCCCAACAGAACTTTCCATGGTTTACCCCAGACGCTTCACATGCCCTGGTTCAATCCATTGACAGCACGTCGACCCCAGTATACCACATCGTTCTAATTCACTCTATTCCTTGCACGCCTTTCATCCTCCTGCATGTTCAGACCCCGATCACTCAAAATCTTTTTAACTCCATCTTTCCACCTCCAATATGGTCTCCCACTTCTAGTTCCCTCCACCTCTAACACATATATCCTCTTGGTCAATCTTTCCTCACTCATTCTCTCCATGTGACCAAACCATTTCAAAACACCCTCTTCTGCTTTCTCAACCACACTCTTTTTATTACCACACATCTCTATAACCCTATAATTACTTATTCGACCAAACCACCTCACACCACATACTGTCCTCAAACATCTCATTTCCAGCACATCCACCCTCCTCCGCATAACTCTATCCATAGCCCACGCCTCGCAACCATATAACATTGTTGGAACCACTATTTCTTCAAACATACCAATTTTTGCTTTCCTAGATAATGTTTTCGACTTCCACAAATTCTTCAACACTCCCAGAATTCTCACCCCCTCCCCCGACCTAGGATTCACTTCCGCTTCCATGGTCCATCCGCAGCCAAATCCACTCCCAGATATCTAAAACACTTTACTTCCTCCAGTTTTTCTCCATTCAGACTTACCTCCCAATTGACTTGTCCCTCAACCTTACTGTACCTAATAAACTTGCTCTTATTCACATTTACTCTCAGCTTTCTTCTTTCACACACTTTACCAAACTCAGTCACCAGCTTCTGTAGTTTCTCACATGAATCAGCCACCAGCGCTGTATCATCAGCGAACAACAACTGACTCACTTCCCAAGCTCTCTCATCCCCAACAGACTGCATACTTGCCCCTCTTTCCAAAACTTTTGCATTCACCTCCATAACAACCCCATCCATAAACAAATTAAACAACCATAGAGACATCACACACCCCTGCCGCAAACCTACATTCACCGCGAACCAATCACTTTCCTCTCTTCCTACACGTACACATGCCTTACATCCTCGATAAAAACTTGCCTCCCACACCATATATTCTTAACACCTTCCACAGAGCACTTCTATCAACTCTATCATATGCCTTCTCCAGATCCATAAATGCTACATGCAAATCCATTTGCTTTTCTAAGTATTTCTCACATGCATTCTTCAAAGCAAACACCTGATCCACACATCCTCCACCACTTCTGAAACCACACTGCTCTTCCCCAATCTGACGCTCTGTACATGCCTTCACCCTCTCAATCAATACCCTCCCGTACAATTTCCCAGGAATACTCAACAAACCCATATATATATATATATATATATATATATATATATATATATATATATATATATATATATATATATATATATTATATCTATAAACAACCATCAAGTACAGTTGACAACATTTTTCCTGCTTGGCGTAACCTAGCCAATACTCACAGATCCTCGAGGTCTCCTCCAACGTACACAAAAACTGACAAAGACAAACACAAACCACTGACTTTACCAGTGGTTCCACAGAGAGACAACCACTGGCACGTACGTATTGGTGGGTTGTACAGAGAGAGAGAGAGAGAGAGAGAGAGAGAGAGAGAGAGAGAGAGAGAGAGAGAGAGAGAGAGAGCACCTGTGGTAGTAATGCCGACCACACCACACCGCACACCTCGCGGAACCACGAGAATGAGTAAATATTGACCTTGTCAGCTGGGAGACCACCAGCCTAAATTCCCGGCTATCATAACTGGGTGAGGCTTACACTGAGCAGCCTCTGGGGTACTAGAAGCTGCACACTGGAGTCTGCTCTTGATGCTCGCACGTAAAGGTTTGCCTCACTAACACTTACAGTTTCTTCTTGAGACAAAAATGATTGAAAGAGAGACATGTGCGTCACAAGCTTTGAAAAGCAAGGACCCGTCACAGACTTGGTCATCTCCGGTTGGCAAAAAAAAAGAAATATAATGTTGACGAGTCACAGCCAGCTGAGGTGGCTGAGTCTCACAGTCTCGACGCTTCTCTGGTCCGGAGTCTTCAGCCTCCCACAGACGACCGTGTTTTCCTGCCCTCAAACGATTCCATGAAAACTCTGAAGTTCTGCTGTCACCTTCTGCAGCTCAGCTGGGTATCTTCATCATGGCAGTAGACAGGAAATGTCGCACTGCGATCTATGATTTATATCCGGCGTATTTACCTTGTCAAGTGAAAATTTTGGAAGTATTTTCTTTTCATTAGAAAGTTAGATCATGATATCTTATTCAAGATAACTCAAATACACACACACACACACACACACACAAATTTAGAAAATAAGAACGAGACGGCATAACCAGCCTAAAAATCAAATGACTGAAATAAAAATCCTGAGTGTAGATCTTAAACTGAAGACTCGCGTATGTGTACTGGTAAAGACTGTGATATTCGGTTACGGTAAGTAACGCGTCCGACACACACTGTGTATCGTACGGCAGGAAATTGAATCTTCATATCCGGCTGTTCGTTTGATGGCTCCGGTGAACGGTGCGCGGGATACCGAGATAGGAAAACATATCTGGAATCGACAAATCCCTTGTAATCCGGATACAGTGAGCGATCGGTACTTGTGTCGCGAGTTCGGCTGGTCTGTTCCATGATCTCAACCCACCCATGGCTCTTCTATCAAAATCTCAATTCACTGAATGTAAAATTTCTGTTGAGGGAATGTTGAGCGCTCTTGCCGCGTGGTCACCTCCTCATGAAATGCTCAACAAGGAACAGCATGAAGGTAAAACCTTCCCCAGGTTCCACGTCAAGAGAATTTAGCTGTGGTAGAATTCTACCGTGTTAACTTCAGTTGTTGAATTTTTGAATGCCATGTTAGAATAATGATACTGAAGATGGCCAGGTGGGGTTCATGTCCTCTGCTGTCGACGTGGTGTTCCACCTCTGGAGAAGGAGGGCGTGTTCCCGCCAGGCAGGTTTACACCTGGGCGAATGGAGAATTAGGCCGCCTGGCCACGACTCTCACTCTAGCCCCAAAACCGAAACTTGGAAAAAGCATTCTCTTGTGTAGTTATATTTGTATACAGAAGTTCATGTGCCCAGATCATTTCTGATCGGCATTCCTAATATGACAAGTCTGCTGTAAGATACTATCGTGCTTTTTTTTAGCAGTTCCGTGTTGGTTTTCATTCGGTTATTAAACCTTCGGCATAAGGTACGTCTCTGGAGAAGTATTTTTTTTTGAGAATGGGAATCACCTTAAAGGGCGTCCGGCTTGTCCACTTTTGGACGTTCGTCACTTGGTACACAAAAGTTGAATTATGACTTTAATAGTTTGTAGTCAACAATAACTGACCAGACAAAGGTTCCTAGATTCCTCGAATGATTCTTCCATTATCCTGACATGGTACAACACCCATTACATCCCAAACGGAAAATTGATAAAAAGGTCAAAGTTTACCCTGGAAGGAGCATCGCCTGCAGGACACAATGATGTCTCGCGGAGGAACTTTCATAACTTTCAACTTTTCATTAATCAAGAGAGATAGAAATAAGTAGTATCTTTTAAGTCGGGATGTCTCGTCTATGACGATATAAAGTGAATAACTGTTATGTGTATAAGCGTAGTAAGGTAAGCATTTAGATAGAAAGAAAAGCGATCTAGTGATGGCACAACGTAACTCCTTTCCTCTGCATCATCTACCTTCCATGGGCAAGATCATCTCTTCTGTGGTTATATATAACACGTTCCAAGGTCAGCTTTTCCAGTTACCACGTTTCTTCTACGATCTCCTGTACACCCTGTCTCTCCCTCCCACTCCCACTCTCTCTCTCTCTCTCTCTCTCTCTCTCTCTCTCTCTCTCTCTCTCTCTCTCTCTCTCTCTCTCTCTCTCGCTCTATCTGTTACCTTGAAGAATTTCTGGCTTGGATACGAGTCTTCCTCGTGACGTGCTTCCTACGTATCTCATTTTCCCATTTACACAAGAACGTTAGTTTTGTCTACTTCGTAATTTGGATGTTTCCTGCCACAAGTGCGTAGCTTTCTTACATGAAGAAGTCATTTTCCTTCGTCAGGACACCAGCCAGTTTCTTCCCTGACTACGACTCATAAACTTTAGCTATCATACAATTTCTTCTTTAAACATTTTCATGCCAACTGAGGACTCGTAGTTTTTCTAATGTATAGATTTCCTCTGGTATATATCCCTTTACATTATTTGTATTAATCTTGAATCTAAAAAACTCTAACTCTAGAAATTTCAAGCCGTGAATCTGAGGTTTTGACGTCACGACTTTCTAGTAGGAAAGAAATAATGAAAAATTTTATATTCCAGTTTAGTACAAACAATTAGTTTAACGAGAGAGTCTTCATAAGAAATACTTTTTTCCGGATAACGAGACGTAATGTCATCACAGGCAATCTGGAAGATGCCAGACTTTGAGAGTATTGTCACGAAATATTGTGAAACACGAAGATAAAAAACCAGGAAAAAAGAATCAGTTAGTTGCAATACTTGTAACAATCATTTGTTATTGAAAATTATATATCGTACACAAAGTCAACACGCGCAGGGTATGTAATGTCTCCTGTGGCACCTCCTCCTCCCACATGATATCAAGGACAACTACAGGAAATATTTCCATTTACATAAAGAAGTTCCATTGTTACCAACACCTGCACTACTCTGGTATGAGGATTCCTTCTGATGTAAACGTGGAGAACATCGAACCAGATATTTACGTATCTTACAGTTGCCATTGGTACCGATTTACGAGAAAGTCGGTCATGCCAAACCTATCTGGAGAAGTTGATAATATGTAATGAGATATTTAGGCTTTGTTATCATTAATTACATTTCCAGCCCTACCAAGTGGATGAAAGTCATTCAGGATTCCGGAAATATATAGCCAACTTCAGTAAGGTTCTGAAGCACATCCTTGCAGGGTGGTGGAGGGCCAAGACCTCCCAAACCCCTGGGTAACTTTGTGACCCTACAACCGTTGTAACACACATATCCTACGTACGCCCCACTGGTCTCACCTGAAATGTACAAATACCATATAAACAAACAAATTTTGAAAAAAAAAAGAAAATGAAAAATTCGATTTCTGTAGTTGCTTGAAAAGTAAAGATCCTAAGATTTCTTGTTAATTCTATAATCTTCGACAACTTAGCTTTGTGGTAAGTTTCGTCTATATCGGTTTGGATAAACAGCCACAAATCAGATGTTATGACATGGTGATGTATGACTCCCTGTTATGCTGGGAAACCCTCGGGAAAACCAACTTTGTCTTTATCAAAATATGGAAAATATAGCTGGGTGATCTTAACTCCAGTGTAACCTAACCTGACTGAATGTAAAGAAATGGCGGGTGATGTTCATAGGCAGCTTTGATATGTTTGATATTAGAAAGATTTCATGATCTGTCTACACTACCACACGGCAGATGTGATAGGACACTGAGCAAAAGTTCCCTTTACATTTGTTCAAAGTTAAAGGAACAACAGAATAATAAGTTCTGCTCTGATTTCGTTCTTTCTAATTTTAATCTTTGGCTTCGCTAAATTAATGGAAAAACAACAATCCTGAAGTTCATCTAATGCATCATGTGAACGTAAGGGCAACTCCTCCTCCACCCCGACCCAAGATGACTGATATATCAGAGGACAACATGCGAGAACAACATGAAAAAGCAACATGGGATAACAGCATGAAAAGCCAGCATAAACAGCATGAGAGAACAGTATGAGATAACAGTATGAGAACAGCATGAAAAAAAGCATGAGAGCAGATGAGATTATAGTATAAGGGAGCAGCATGAGATGATAGTATAAGAGATCAGCATGAGACAATAATATGAGAACATGAGGAACAGTATGAAAACACAACATGAAAGAACAGTATGAGAAAACAGCATGAGAGAAGAACAGCACCAAAATACGCTTTCATGATGAGTGACCTCTGACCCTTTGAACGTGCAAAAACACTTGAAGTAGAAAAGAAAAAATCATCGGACGCACTGAACCGTGAGACTTACCTGCCAAGTTTCGTGCCGATCGTCCTAGGAATACATACATATGTTGCGTCCACTGGTGAGAACTGCCAATAAATATGGAAGAAAACAACAAATATAAGATGTTTCCAACATAATGAAGGAAGAACTGAATGTTTTTATTTGAATAAGTATCTAATTTTATGATTTTATATATATATATATATATATATATATATATATATATATATATATATATATATATATATATATAATGTGAATAGATAGAATATTTTCATTCAGATATGATTCATTAAAGACCATAAGATAATTAACAGTAATGAGTTTCTTTTTGGCCAAAGAGAAACTCGTTAGCGCTAATTATGCTATGGTTCCAATGGAATATATATATATATATATATATATATATATATATATATATATATATATATATATGTATATATATATATATATATATATTTATTTTTTTTTTTTGCTTTGTCGCTGTCTCCCGCGTTTGCGAGGTAGCGCAAGGAAACAGACGAAAGAAATGGCTCAACCCACCCCCATACACATGTATATACATACGTCCACACACGCAAATATACATACCTACACAGCTTTCCATGGTTTACCCCAGACGCTTCACATGCCCTGATTCAACCCACTGACAGCACGTCGACCCCGGTATCCCACATCGATCCAATTCACTCTATTCCTTGCCCTCCTTTCACCCTCCTGCATGTTCAGGCCCCGATCACACAAAATCTTTTTCACTCCATCTTTCCACTTCCAATTTGGTCTCCCACTACTCCTCGTTCCCTCCACCTCCGACATATATATCCTCTTGGTAAATCTTTCCTCACTCATTCTCTCCATGTGCACTAACCATTTCAAAACACCCTCTTCTGCTCTCTCAACCACGCTCTTTTTATTTCCACACATCTCTCTTACCCTTACGTTACTTACTCGATCAAACCACCTCACACCACACATTGTCCTCAAACATCTCATTTCCAGCAAATCCATCCTCCTGCGCACAACTCTATCCATAGCCCACGCCTCGGAACCATACAACATTGTTCGAACCACTATTCCTTCACACATACCCATTTTTTGCTTTCCGAGATAATGTTCTCGACTTCCACACATTCTTCAAGGCTCCCAGAATTTTCGCCCCCTCCCCCACCCTATGATCCACTTCCGCTTCCATGTTTCCATCCGCTGCCAGATCCACTCCCAGATATCTAAAACACTTTACTTCCTCCAGTTTTTCTCCATTCAAACTTACCTCCCAACTGACTTGACCCTCAACCCTACTGTACCTAATAACCTTGCTCTTATTCACATTTACTCTTAACTTTCTTCTTTCACACACTTTACCAAACTCAGTCACCAGCTTCTGCAGTTTCTCACATGAATCAGCCACCAGTGCTGTATCATCAGCGAACAACAACTGACTCACTTCCCAAGCTCTCTCATCCCCAACAGACTTCATACTTGCCCCTCTTTCCAAAACTCTTGCATTTACCTCCCTAACAACCCCATCCATAAACAAATTAAACAACCATGGAGACATCACACACCCCTGCCGCAAACCTACATTCACTGAGAACCAATCACTTTCCTCTCTTCCTACACGTACACATGCCTTACATCCTCGATAAAAACTTTTCACTGCTTCTAACAACTTGCCTTCCACACCATATATTCTTAATACCTTCCACAGAGCATCTCTATCAACTCTCTCATATGCCTTCTCCAGATCCATAAATGCTACATACAAATCCATTTGCTTTTCTAAGTATTTCTCACATACGTTCTTCAAAGCAAACACCTGATCCACACATCCTCTACCACTTCTGAAACCACACTGCTCTTCCCCAATCTGATGCTCTGTACATGCCTTCACCCTCTCAATCAATACCCTCCCATATAATTTAACAGGAATACTCAACAAACTTATACCCTTATATATATATATATATATATATATATATATATATATATATATATATATATATATATATATATATATATATACTACAAAAGTATAAAAGAAAGATACAGGAGGTCAAGAGAAAGGTGCAAGAGGTGAAAAAGAGGGCAAATGAGAGTTGGGGTGAGAGAGTATCATTAAATTTTAGGGAGAATAAAAAGATGTTCTGGAAGGAGGTAAATAAAGTGCGTAAGACAAGGGAGCAAATGGGAACTTCAGTGAAGTCCGCAAATGGGGAGGTGATAACAAGTAGTGGTGATGTGAGAAAGAAATGGAGTGAGTATTTTGAAGGTTTGTTGAATGTGGTTGATGATAGAGTGGCAGATATAGGGTGTTTTGGTCGAGGTGGTGTGCAAAGTGAGAGGGTTAGGGAAAATGATTTGGTAAACAGAGAAGAGGTAGTAAAAGCTTTGCGGAAGATGAAAGCCGGCAAGGCAGCAGGTTTGGATGGTATTGCAGTGGAATTTATTAAAAAAGGGGGTGACTGTATTATTGACTGGTTGATAAGGTTATTTAATGTATGTATGACTCATGGTGAGGTGCCTGAGGATTGGTGGAATGCGTGCATAGTGCCATTGTACAAAGGCAAAGGGGATCAGAGTGAGTGCTCAAATTTCAGAGGTATAAGTTTGTTGAGTATTCCTGGTAAATTATATGGGAGGGTATTGATTGAGAGGGTGAAGGCATGTACAGAGCATCAGATTGGGGAAGAGCAGTGTGGTTTCAGAAGTGGTAAAGGATGTGTGGATCAGGTGTTTGCTTTGAAAAATGTATGTGAAATACTTAGAAAAGCAAATGGATTTGTATGTAGCATTTATGGATCTGGAGAAGGCATATGATAGAGTTTATAGAGATGTTCTGTGGAAGGTATTAAGAATATATGGTGTGGGAGGCAAGTTGTTAGAAGCAGTGAAAAGTTTTTATCGAGTATGTAAGGCATGTGTACGTGTAAGAAGAGAGGAAAGTGATTGGTTCTCAGTGAATGTAGGTTTGCGGCAGGGGTGTGTAATGTCTCCATGGCTGTTTAATTTATTTATGGATGGGGTTGTTAGGGAGGTGAATGCAAGAGTTTTGGAAAGAGGGGCAAGTATGAAGTCTGTTGGGGATGAGAGAGCTTGGGAAGTGAGTCAGTTGTTGTTCGCTGATGATACAGCGCTGGTGGCTGATTCATGTGAGAAACTGCAGAAGCTGGTGACTGAGTTTGGTAAAGTGTGTGAAAGAAGAAAGTTAAGAGTAAATGTGAATAAGAGCAAGGTTATTAGGTACAGTAGGGTTGAGGGTCAAGTCAATTGGGAGGTAAGTTTGAATGGAGAAAGACTGGAGGAAGTAAAGTGTTTTAGATATCTGGGAGTGGATCTGGCAGCGGATGGAACCATGGAAGCGGAAGTGGATCATAGGGTGGGGGAGGGGGCGAGAATCCTGGGAGCCTTGAAGAATGTGTGGAAGTCGAGAACATTATCTCGGAAAGCAAAAATGGGTATGTTTGAAGGAATAGTGATTCCAACAATGTTGTATGGTTGCGAGGCGTTCGCTATGGATAGAGTTGTGCGCAGGAGGGTGGATGTGCTGGAAATGAGATGTTTGAGGACAATGTGTGGTGTGAGGTGGTTTGATCGAGTAAGTAACGTAAGGGTAAGAGAGATGTGTGGAAATAAAAAGAGCGTGTTTGAGAGAGCAGAAGAGGGTGTTTTGAAATGGTTAGGGCACATGGAGAGAATGAGTGAGGAAAGATTGACCAAGAGGATATATGTGTCGGAGGTGGAGGGAACGAGGAGAAGTGGGAGACCAAATTGGAGGTGGAAAGATGGAGTGAAAAAGATTTTGTGTGATCGGGGCCTGAACATGCAGGAGGGTGAAAGGAGGGCAAGGAAGTGGAGGAACAAGAACGGGGAGACCAATTAAGAGATGAAGTAATGGAATGTAAAAGATTTTGAGCGATCGGGGCCTGAACATGCAGGAGGGTGAAAGGCGTGCAAAAAACATACAATATATGATGGAGAAGGGCATCAGACAACCCTATTGGTAAGTGGTTTATATATATATATATATATATATATATATATATATATATATATATATATATATATATATATATATGTATATATATATATATATATATATATATATATATATATATTATCCCTGGGGATAGGGGAAAAGAATACTTCCCACGTATTCCCAGGGTGTCGTAGAAGGCAACTAAAAGGGGAGGGAGCGGGGGACTGGAAATCCTCCCCTCTTGTTTTTTTTTTTAATTTTCTAAAAGAGGGAACAGAGAAGGGGGCCAGGTGAGGATATTCCCTCAGAGGCCCAGTCCTCTGTTCTTAACGCTACCTTGCTAATGCGGGAAATGGCGAATAGTTTGAAAGAAAGAAAAAATATATACTTATTTATTTATTTTGCTTTGTCGCTGTCTCCCGCGTTAGCGAGGTAGCGGAAGGAAACAGACGAAAGAATGGCCCAACCCACCCACATACACATGTATATACATACACGTCCACACACACAAATATACATACCTATACATCTCAACGTATACATATATATACACACACAGACATATACATATATATACATGTACATAATTCATACTGTCTGCTTTTATTCATTACCATCGCCACCTCGCCACACATGAAATAACAACCCCTTCCCCCTTCATGTGTGCGAGGTAGCGCTAGGAAAAGACAACAAAGGCCCCATTCGTTCACACTCAGTCTCTAGCTGTCATGTAATAATGCACCGACACCACAGCTCCCTTTCCACATCCAGGCCCCACAGAACTTTCCATGGTTTACCCCAGACGCTTCACATGCCCTGGTTCAATCCATTGACAGCACGTCGACCCCGGTATACCACATCGTTTCAATTCACTCTATTCCTTGCACGCCTTTCACCCTCCTGCATGTTCAGGCCCCGATCACTCAAAATCTTTTTCACTCCATCCTTCCACCTCCAATTTGGTCTCCCACTTCTCCTCGTTTCCTCCACCTCTGACACATATATCCTCTATATCAATCTTTCCTTACTCATTCTCTCTCTCTCTCTCTCTCTCTCTCTCTCTCTCTCTCTCTCTCTCTCTCTCTATACATATATATATATATATATATATATATATATATATATATATATATATATATATATATACATTTCTTTTTTCCATACTATTCGCCATTTCCCGCCTCAGCGAGGTAGCGCTAAGAAAAGAGGACTGAGCCTTAGGGAAATCCTCACTTAGCCCACTTCTCTGTTCCTTCTTTTAGAAGATTATAGACGAGAGGGGAGGATTTCTAGCCCCCTGCTCCCTCCCCTTTTAGTCGCCTTCTACGACACCCTGGGAATACGTGGGAAGTATTCTTTTCCCCTATCCCCAGGGATAACATATATATGTATATATATATATATATATATATATATATATATATATATATATATATATATATATATATATATATATATTTTTTTTTTTTTTTTTTTTTTTTTTTATACTTTGTCGCTGTCTCCCGCGTTTGCGAGGTAGCGCAAGGAAACAGACGAAAGAAATGGCCCAACCCCCCCCATACACATGTACATACACACGTCCACACACACAAATATACATACCTACACAGCTTTCCATGGTTTACCCCGGACGCTTCACATGCCTTGATTCAATCCACTGACAGCACGTCAACCCCTGTATACCACATCGCTCCAATTCACTCTATTCCTTGCCCTCCTTTCACCCTCCTGCATGTTCAGGCCCCGATCACACAAAATCTTTTTCACTCCATCTTTCCACCTCCAATTTATATATATATATATCTTTTTCTTTCACACTATTCGCCATTTCCCGCGTTAGCGAGGTAGCGTTAAGAACAGAGGACTGGGCCTTTGAGGGAATATCCTCATCTGGCCCCCTTCTCTGTTCCTTCTTTGAGAAAAACAAAACAAAAAAAAAGACAAGAGGGGAGGATTTCCAGCACCCCGCTCCCTTCCCTTTTAGTCGCCTTCTACGACACGCAGGGAATACGTGGGAAGTATTCTTTCTCCCCTATCCCCAGGGATAATATATATATATATATATATATATATATATATATATATATATATATATATACATAAACCACTTACCAGTAGGTTTGTCTGATGCGCTTCTCCATCATATATTGTATGCAAAACACGATGATCTTGATGCATTTCTTGTCAAGATTTTTTAATCAAGCAGAGTTATGTCTACGTTGGGGAGGGGGTTTGGTGGCGGCTGGTCCTGGGCCCTCTCTTCATCATGGCACCACAGGCACCGTGCCAATACCCCTCCATCTCAAGCCCTTATCACGGGCCCCGGAGGTGGCACCGACCGAGGCCGCGTCTCATTTGTTAGAGGCGTCATTTGGGCAATATGGAGGGGAAAGGAGTGGGATAGAGAGGAAGGGGAGAAGACTGAGGCGATGGGGTGAGGTGGGGAGGAACTGAACACGTAGTGGGGGATGAGGACAGAGGAGTGGGATTAGGAGGAAAGGAACGGATTAGGTGAGGAGGAGTAGATGGGATGGGTTGGGGCACTAAAATGTTTTGGTGGGGATAAATGTAGTCGATGTTAGGGACGAGGAATGATGGGGTATGATAGGGAAGATGGTTGGTGGAGGATGGGGAGTGTTGGAACGTACTGAGGGGTGTTGGAGGATGGGTAGTATTGGAGTGTATTGAGGGGTGGTGGAGGATGGGGAGTGTTGGAGTGTATTGAGGAGTGGTTCATACAAATGTTCTTTTATATTTCTTTTTTTTTTCTTAATTATCAGATGCGTTACATGTACCGGATACGACGAGCTTGGAGAGATGACGCATCTAGGAATACTTTTCTCTTGCCATGTTCATGGCAGCGAGGATCCTCTACAATACCCATGGTAATATTTTTTTCCCTGGCATGTACATGGTAACACTATTCCTCTCTCAAAGCCATGGAAGCCGTACTTCCCCTGCCGTGAACATGAGAATGCTGCTCCCCTGCCATGTTTACGGTCGTGCTGCTCCACTGCCATATCAATGGTAGCCCTGCTCCCGTGCCATGCGCTGGAACTGTCAGGGAAAATGGAATGTTTCCTACATACCTTAAGTAACCTTTGCTACTTCTACGTTGTTCTTATTGGCATGAGTCTGTCGTCACCTCATACACCGATGTCGGAGCCTTGAAGCTGAACGTTCATCACGAGAAAAGGAAATTAGCGAGTCCAGGTAGCGGGATGAACACCATGAACAGGAAACATAAGAAAATGAATTCATTTGGTGGAGGGAGGGAGGTATACCTGAGGTACGCTGCTCCACCTGTTATGTGAGTCTCATGTCAAGATGTTCACATAATGTGTGTTCACTCTCACTACACAGTGAGTGTGTACATTGTATTCACATGATGTGTGTTCATTCTCACTACACAGTGAGTGTGTACATTGTGTTCTCATGAAATGTGTTCACTCTGACTGTACAGTCAGTGTGTACATTGTATTCACATGGTGTGTGTTTCAATGCGGGACACCAGGGAAGAGATGCGAAAGCTTTTTCTCCCTAGTGCTTGATGGTGGGAGGTGTGTCACGCCCCTACTTTCCAAGTACATACTGGTGTTCAACAGAGACTCCCGGGTCTTGCAGGGATTTATTACCTCTGTACCCCTGTGCATGCTTGGTGCCTCAGATTCTGCTGGTGCTTCTTATTTCTGCCCTAATATCATGTTGGCTATCCATTAAGGACACATCCAATATCTCACTGGGTGTTCCCAGTGGCGCCATCAGGCTCCACTTCCCGCAGGTGTCACGTCTCGGGGCGTTAAGGATCCACGATCCTGTACTTCCTGTCGCTCGCCCGCTCCATCAAGACACTGGACGGCTGGTTTCCTGTCGTGGCTGCCTTCCTCAGCCCACTAGGTACATCTGATTTTTTTTCTTGACGTCTCGGTGCGTGTGGCCTCGTCTGGCCACTCTCTTCTCTCTGCCACTGTCTTGCTCTCTCGGCCGACTCACGGTCAGAGGTCCTGTAACCTTGCCGCTTGAGTTTCAACATCTTGAACTACAGAAGTGGTTTCCCACCTTATCTTGGTGGAGGACTCCTGTAAGCAATCTTGATCTCCTCTGTCCATTTTTTCCCATATCATATTAAGCGAAATTCTATAACTTCATGACCGATTTTCTGGAAATCATTAGCCGAGCTCAAGTTGAACAAAGCTTCGTTGATAAATTATGAAAACTTGGGCTCCACACGCACGAGCAATAGAAAAATAACAGGTCATTGCATTTGGGCAGCCACTCGGCTGAAAAACATACAGGTGTCACACTTTGTGAAGAAAAGAATAAGATTCTAAGCTTTTAAGAACGTGAGAATTAGAGGGAATTTCCAAGACGTGAAAATAGAAGTGAGAGAAGTGAGGCGATAGTTAAAAGGGATAGAACAAATTCCTTGCTTAGGATTGGGATTAACAAGGCTTCTTTTCTTATCAAGACCAGCAAGGATTTGAGTTGGCTCAGAGATACACTTCTTTAGAGACAGAATGTGTCATCCAGACCCGTCGTTCTTGTTTACCTGCAGAATTCGGAAGACATTAGGAGAAAGTATCACAAGGGACACAGGTTCCGGGGAGGAGACGTGTGGCGGGATGACCAAATTTGATTTCATCCAAAGCAGAGTTTGTGGAAAATATGGAGACGGAGAAAACATATTTATGATCAGCGTGAGCGTTAGTTAGCCTGAAACTGATCTGGTCGAGAAAGAGGGAGGAAAATCGAGCCGCAGAACTTGCTTTTTATTAACAACCAGAAAGATACACCAGTTGGAAAAGATATTCAGCAAACTTTGCTTTCATGAAGGCATACTTTACGAATAACAGGCTTGCAATGATAATCACGTGAGAAAATAGGTAGGTCTGTAGAAATAGACAGAAGAATGAGTTCTGTGAATGGTATCAGAAAAGATGAAATGGTTCACAGTCGCTTGATCGTGTTCACGGTGGTTTGTGAACCCGTTCATCCTGTACAGCGGTAGTGCCGTTCCGACTCAGCGGAAGATGAACTTCACTGGCATGTATTTCCCTACGTCGTAAGTAAGTAACTTTAGAATGTGTGAGATCTAGCATAAAGTGTTGTGTGAGTTAAGTGTTGTCAAGAGTTATGCTTGACCTGAAAAGAAAGCATGCGTTATGGACCGAATTTCAGCAACCAACCAGTACCAGCAGCAGAGAGGAAAGACAACCTGGGTCAGGGATGGGAACGTGGCAGCCACTGCAGTGGTCTCTGTATGCCTTCATGACTAGCACCCCCATGGCCCAGCCGGTAGTACCTCCCCAGTTGTCACCTATTATCTTACTGTCATCCAGTCGTCCTCAACACGTCCTCACGTGGTTCGTGTAATCGCTGTGTATACTTCAAACTTTGCAAGACTCCTGAAGTCCATATCGGTGGTGTGTTGGTGCCAAGTCTCGGGTCAGAGTGCGAGCGACTCCTGCATAGTAGGTTTAATCCCGTGGATAGGACGTGCGGTGGTTGAGACACTTGGGTACGATGACCACGCCAGTGTGGTTTGGTGTATGTGTGAAGGAATGTGGATCATGGCGAATGTATTACTCCTTCCCGTTACTCCAGTCTCTGTCAGCCGTCTCTTTAGATTTTTTCCCTTATTTGAAATGCTCTTGATCTCCTTGCGTTACCCTCTGTCTCAGACTGGCGTTACATGCAAGGGAACAACATACGTATGTACAATCTGAAGTATTGTTATTAATATCATTATTGATTATGGATGGGGTTATTAGGGAGGTGAATGCAAGAGTTTTTGACAGAGGGGCAGTCTGTTATGGATGAGAGGGCCTGGGAAGTGAGTCAGTTGTTGTTCGCTGATGATACAGCTGATTCGGGTGAGAAACTGCAGAAGTTGGTGACTGAGTTTGGCAAAGTGTGTGAAAGAAGAAAGCTGAGAGTAAATGCGAATAAGAGCAAGGTTATTAGGTACAGTAGGGTTGAGGGACAAGACAATAGGGAGGTGAGTTTGAATGGAGAAAAACTGGAGGAAGTGAAGTGTTTTAGATATCTGGGAGTGGATTTGGCAGCGGATGGAACCATGGAAGCGGAAGGGAGTCATAGGGTGGGGGAGGGGGTGAAAGTTCTGGGAGCGTTGAAGAATGTGTGGAAGGCGAGAACATTACCTCAGAAAGCAAAAATAGGTATGTTTGAAGGAATAGTGGTTCCAACATGTTATATGGTTGCAAGGCGTGGGCTATAGATAGGGTTGTGCGGAGGAAGTTGGATGTGTTGGAAATGAGATGTTTGAGGACAATGTGTGGTGTGAGGTGGTTTGATCAAGTAAGTAATAATAGGGTAAGAGAGATGTGTGGTAATGAAAAGAGTGTGGTTGAGAGAGCAGAAGAGGGTGTATTGAAATGGTTTGGTCACATGGAGAGAATGAGTGAGGAAAGATTGACAAAGAGGATATATGTGTCGGAGGTGGAGGGAACGAGGAGAAGTGGTAAACCAAATTGGAGGTGGAAGGATAGGGTGAAAAAGATTTTGAGCGATAGGGGCCTGAACAAGCAGGAGGGTGTAAGGCGTGCAAGGAAAAGAGTGAATTGGAACGATGTGGTATACCGGGTTGACGTGCTGTCAATGGATTGAAGCAGGGAATGTAAAGCGTCTGGGGTAAACCATGGAAAGTTTTGTGGGGCCTGGATGTGGAAAAGAGTTGTGGTTTCGGCTCATTATGCATGACAGCTAGAGAATGAGTGTGAACGAATGTGGCCTTTGTTGTCTTCTAGCGCTACCTTGCGCTCGTGTGGGGGGAGGGGGGTGTCATTTCATGTGTGGCAGAGTGACGACGGGAATGAATAAAAGCAGCTAGTGTGAATTGTGTAGATGTGTATATGTCTCTGTATGTATATTATGTATATGTTGTAATATATAGGTATGTACATGTGCGTGTGTGGACGTGTATGTATATACATGTGTAAGTGGGTGAGTTGGGCCATTCTTTCGTCTGTTTCCTGGCGCTACCTCGCTAACGCAGGAGACAGCGACGAAGTATAACAATGATGGACGATATCTCGTAAAGCTTCCCCAAGCCGACAGTTCCTCAGTGAATACGAAGTGAATGATCTGAGAAACCTTTAAAGCAGTAACCATCTAGATAAATAATTACAGGTCTTAATGACACCCAGACATGTAGAACTTCCTCCTCATTAACAATTAAGCGACAGTTTTTTCCCGAATAAGCGGAAACCTTAAATTTTGCCTAAAATGATATTTTCTGTATTATTCGTTGAAATGTTTACACTTTGGTGAAGTATCTGTTTACGTGCATCCAAGTGGGATACCTTCGCTAGAACAAGTGGTTCCGTCACGCGTTATGTTCTATGTTCTCACTCTCCTGGTATTGGAATATCTTTGAATATTTACGTACAGAAAGTGGTTGTATTCTTTACTGTTATTGCGTAAAACTGAGTTTTGGGTATGTATATGTTTCAGCATATACATCACCTACGAATGTGTCCCTGTGTGTGTGTGTGTGTGTGTGTGTGTGTGTGTGTGTGTGTGTGTGTGTGTGTGAGTGTGTGCAGGATACACGCGTGCGGGCGGGCATGTATATGTGTATTCCTCTGTACTTCCATTTGAGTGACTTCCATTTTTTGCATTACAGGACGTGAGTGCTTCACCCGTGGGGCCTCATCTCTCAAACTTCCTTTTATATAATGACAGTCTGCTTCCACTGATGGTAGTCATAGTTTGTGTGTAACTGGTTAAGGATGTTACGCTTGTGTTGCCCCGTCTCTTGAAACATAGCTTTACTCCCATGCGTGGTTATACTCACACACACACACACACACACACACACACACACACACACACACACACAAACACTCATAGACCTTAGCCAGGTACTCATTCATCGTCCTGCTCCGAGGCTGTGGGACATCTGCCGCACCCAGGATTCGAACCCATGCGGGCCCATGGTAATTCACATGGATGGTGTTTGTATGCGCGTGTTACTGGGGCGTAGATCATGCTATACTCAGCACCTGAAAGGATAACAATAAAACAACATCCTGTAAACAATAGTATATTTACATCTATCTGTCCTCACAAGACACCAGTCTACACGTTCAAACCGTAACTGTTCCTCACCTAAAGAGGCTACGGTGACGGTATACGTTACCTTGAACCTTACGTTAATGATCCATAAAGCTCATCTTACCTTCTTACAGCAGGAACTCTACGGAATCCTGATATAAGAATCAAAATAACATATTCCATTCGTGTTATTTAGGGGGGGAGGGGGGTGTCTCCTAAGCTCTTCTACATATACAAAGGATAGATACAAAACGCCTTTCTACAGATTTAGGTTTGAAAAAAGCAAATTTACATCCATACATTACCCACTGGCCACTGTGTTAGACTGTTGACTGGTAGTACTGTCAGACTGGAGACTGGCTACGTGCTGCTACCTCAAAATGGAGCAATACCTACTTCCACACGTAGCAGCCATTATGGGGGGAGGATGAAGGGGAAGTGGGGAGTCTACTTATATTTACAGTATATACACGACTACGTCCATGAACATGTGACCTACGTGGGAGAAGTGACAAGTGAAAAGAAAGAAACAAATCGCTTGGACAATGGCTGATGATGGAGGGCCGAGTGAGGCTGCCTGTCTACCAGGGAAATATACTCACTGATTGGCGCGTGTCGGTGATGAGTGGCTGGCCAGGTGTGATGAGTGGCTGGCCAGGTGTGATGAGTGGCTAGTCAGGTGTGATGAGTGGCTGGACAGGTGTGATGAGTGGCTGGCTGGTAAGGTGTGATGAGTGGCTAGTCAGGTGTGATGAGTGGCTGGCCAGGTGTGATGAGTGGCTGGCTGGTAAGGTATGATGAGTGGCTAGTCAGGTGTAATGAGTGTCTAGTCGGGTGTGATGCGTGGCTGGCCAGGTGTGATGACAGGAGGCCAGGTGTGAACAAATGCTAGCCAGGTGTGATGTGTGGCTGGCCAGGCGTGACAAGAGGCTAGCCAGGTGTGATGAGTGGCTGACCATTTGGACAGAGAAGAATGAGAGAAAAAAAGGTAGTAGATGAGAGGAAAAATGGGAGAGACAGAAGAGTTGATGAGCATAGGGAGGACTGAATGACTTAGTGTATATAGAAGGAAGGTAGGAAGGGAAGCAGAAGAGACTGTAGGGAAAAGTGAAAGTTGGAAGTGGAGGAGGGTCAGAAGGGATAAGAAGAAAGCATGTTTATCCTGTTTTCAGTTACTGCTATACACCACAAAAGGTAAACATCACAGATGATTGATGAATAGTAGAACTCCTTACCCAATCAGCGACCACTCCTGGATAGATTCGTGTAGAGAACACAAAGAAACTGATAAACAACTCATTTTCCACAACTAATTCACATACCAACAGGAAAAATGGAAAAGCAGTATTGAGTGAAGCATCCTCACTTATATATATATATATATATATATATATATATATATATATATATATATATATATATATATATATATATATATATATATAAAGATACAACGTTGTGATCAAATCATTTGTGCTAAAACTCCGAGAAAACGAGACGAAGAAATCGTCACCGTTCATCGATCTGTGAGTCTGTGAGCAAATGATAGGTTCTGGTGGGTGCCAGCTCGGCTCTCGCCAAGCCACGGACCACAGAATGATAACCATAACAGAGTGGAAACAGGAAGGATCGGGCACAGAAGCAACGAAGAACAAATTTAATAATGACGGAAAAGTTTCATCCACATCGGAACCACACAATAGATTTCGTATATTTATAATAATCTTAAGTTCAAGTTAGATACACAACCTACACAGTACAAACATCGTCCTGAGGTGTTGTCGGCCGTCCCCTCGTTCACATGCAGAACAGCGCTGCATCACGTTCTTTGGCCATTTGGTCACACGAAACTTAAAAACAGGTCAGGTTTGGAATTAAGAAATGCACTACATGACACACCGAAAATCGCGATAATGATATCAATGACAACGATAGTAATATAAGTATTGATAGTATTACTACTACTACTACTACTAATAATAATAATAATAATAACTATACTACTACCACTACTTACTACTAATGATAATAATAACAATGAGAATAATAATAATAATAATAATAATAATAATAATAATATTAGTGATGGGTGATTTGAATGCAAAGGTGAGTAATGTGGCAGTTGAGGGAATAATTGGTATACATGGGGTGTTCAGTGTTGTAAATGAAAATGGTGAAGAGCTTGTAGATTTATGTGCTGAAAAAGGACTGATGATTGGGAATACCTGGTTTAAAAAGCGAGATATACATAAGTATACTTATGTAAGTAGGAGAGATGGCCAGAGAGCGTTATTGGATTACGTGTTAATTGACAGGCGTGCGAAAGAGAGACTTTTGGATGTTAATGTGCTGAGAGGTGCAACTGGAGGGATGTCTGATCATTATCTTGTGGAGGCTAAGGTGAAGATTTGTATGGGTTTTCAGAAAAGAAGAGTGAATGTTGGGGTGAAGAGGGTGGTGAGAGTAAGTGAGCTTGGGAAGGAGACCTGTGTGAGGAAGTACCAGGAGAGACTGAGTACAGAATGGAAAAAGGTGAGAACAATGGAAGTAAGGGGAGTGGGGGAGGAATGGGATGTATTTAGGGAATCAGTGATGGATTGCGCAAAAGATGCTTGTGGCATGAGAAGAGTGGGAGGTGGGTTGATTAGAAAGGGTAGTGAGTGGTGGGATGAAGAAGTAAGAGTATTAGTGAAAGAGAAGAGAGAGGCATTTGGACGATTTTTGCAGGGAAAAAATGCAATTGAGTGAGAGATGTATAAAAGAAAGAGAGGGTCAAGAGAAAGGTACAAGAGGTGAAAAAAAGGGCAAATGAGAGTTGGGGTGAGAGAGTATCATTAAATTTTAGGGAGAATAAAAAGATGTTCTGGAAGGAGGTAAATAAAGTGCGTAAGACAAGGGAGCAAATGGGAAATTCAGTGAAGGGCGCAAATGGGGAGGTGATAACAAGTAGTGGTGATGTGAGAAGGAGATGGAGTGAGTATTTTGAAGGTTTGTTGAATATGTTTGATGATAGAGTGGCAGATATAGGGTGTTTTGGTCGAGGTGGTGTGCAAAGTGAGAGGGTTAGGGAAAATGATTTGGTAAACAGAGAAGAGGTAGTGAAAGCTTTGCGGAAGATGAAAGCCGGCAAGGCAGCAGGTTTGGATGGTATTGCAGTGGAATTTATTAAAAAAAGGGGTGACTGTATTGTTGACTGGTTGGTAAGGTTATTTAATGTATGTATGACTCATGGTGAGGTGCCTGAGGATTGGCGGAATGCGTGCATAGTGCCATTGTACAAAGGCAAAGGGGATAAGAGTGAGTGCTCAAATTACAGAGGTATAAGTTTGTTGAGTATTCCTGGTAAATTATATGGGAGGGTATTGATTGAGAGGGTGAAGGCATGTACAGAGCATCAGATTGGGGAAGAGCAGTGTGGTTTCAGAAGTGGTAGAGGATGTGTGGATCAGGTGTTTGCTTTGAAGAATGTATGTGAGAAATACTTAGAAAAGCAAATGGATTTGTATGTAGCATTTATGGATCTGGAGAAGGCATATGATAGAGTTGATAGAGATGCTCTGTGGAAGGTATTAAGAATATATGGTGTGGGAGGAAAGTTGTTAGAAGCAGTGAAAAGTTTTTATCGAGGATGTAAGGCATGTGTACGTGTAGGAAGAGAGGAAAGTGATTGGTTCTCAGTGAATGTAGGTTTGCGGCAGGGGTGTGTGATGTCTCCATGGTTGTTTAATTTGTTTATGGATGGGGTTGTTAGGGAGGTAGATGCAAGAGTTTTGGAAAGAGGGGCAAGTATGAAGTCTGTTGGGGATGAGAAAGCTTGGGAAGTGAGTCAGTTGTTGTTCGCTGATGATACAGCGCTGGTGGCTGATTCATGTGAGAAACTGCAGAAGCTGGTGACTGAGTTTGGTAGTGTGTGGAAGAAGAAAGTTAAGAGTAAATGTAAATAAGAGCAAGGTTATTAGGTACAGTAGGGTTGAGGGTCAAGTCAATTGGGAGGTGAGTTTGAATGGAGAAAAACTGGAGGAAGTGAAGTGTTTTAGATATCTGGGAGTGGATCTGGCAGCGGATGGAACCATGGAAGCGGAAGTGGATCATAGGGTGGGGGAGGGGGCGAAAATTCTGGGGGCCTTGAAGAATGTGTGGAAGTCGAGAACATTATCTCGGAAAGCAAAAATGGGTATGTTTGAAGGAATAGTGGTTCCAACAATGTTGTATGGTTGCGAGGCGTGGGCTATGGATAGAGTTGTGCGCAGGAGGATGGATGTGCTGGAAATGAGATGTTTGAGGACAATGTGTGGTGTGAGGTGGTTTGATCGAGTGAGTAACGTAAGGGTAAGAGAGATGTGTGGAAATAAAAAGAGCGTGGTTGAGAGAGCAGAAGAGGGTGTTTTGAAGTGGTTTGGGCACATGGAGAGAATGAGTGAGGAAAGATTGACCAAGAGGATATATGTGTCGGAGGTGGAGGGAACGAGGAGAAGAGGGAGACCAAATTGGAGGTGGAAAGATGGAGTGAAAAAGATTTTGTGTGATCGGGGCCTGAACATGCAGGAGGGTGAAAGGAGGGCAAGGAATAGAGTGAATTGGAGCGATGTGGTATACCGGGGTTGACGTGCTGTCAGTGGATTGAATCAAGGCATGTGAAGCGTCTGGGGTAAAGCATGGAAAGCTGTGTAGGTATGTATATTTGCGTGTGTGGACGTATGTATATACATGTTTATGGGGGGGGTTGGGCCATTTCTTTCGTCTGTTTCCTTGCGCTACCTCGCAAACGCGGGAGACAGCGACAAAGTATAATAAAAAAAATATAAAAAAATAATAATAATGATAATATTAATAATAATGATAATAATAATGATATCTATGATAACGATAATATTAATATTTTACCCCATACTTATCCGCTGTTTCCTGCGTTAATGAGGTAGCGCCAGAAACAGAGGAGGAACTGCCTCATTTGTTCATATCGACTCATTAATTGTCAGGTATAATGAACTGCAACCAGAGCTCTTCTGCTCACAGCCAAGCTCCTCAAACCTTCTTGTGGTTAACCCAACTTCATAAGCCTTGCTCTAGCACCCTGGCAGTACGTCGCCCCTTGTACACCACATCTTGTGTACCTAATTTTCTCTACCATGTGCACGCTTCTCACCCCCATGCGTAATCAGGCCTCTGTAACTCAAAGCTTCCTCTTACGCAAGAGCACTGCCATCATGGCAGAGTCTCGTCACAGGCATCTTTTCTTGCTCCCTCTACTTCTGACATACACATATCTTCTTAGTCAATCTCTCTTCGCTCATGCTCTCTTTAGTCCAAGAAACAGTGCACTCTGGTCAGCTCACTCAATCATATTCTGCTTACTATCCCACTTGTGTTATACCGTCATTCTTACACGATTAACCTTCGTCACACCTCAAAATGTCTGAAGAATTTCACTTCCTACACATTCACCTTCTTCCATTCTTTTGCATTTAGGGCTTATTACTCGCACCTATACAGCACCATTTCCTACCATCATTGCTTTCACAGATAGTGACGTTTTTTCCACAACATCTCAAATGCACTCAGGATATCTGTCCTCTTCACTCACCCAATGATTCACTTCCGCTTCCATAGTTACATCCACTTTTATGTCATCCTCAGGTGCTACCTAGAACTCTCCATTTACTCCTGGCTCACTCCACTCGCTCATACAAACAAATCTGTCCTTCCCTTCCGCTGCACCTCATTACCTTACTTTTTTAAACAGATTAGCTCTCAACTTTCATCTTTTACACACACTCCCTAACTCAGACATCAACTTCAGGAGTTTCTCTGGAGTCCAAGCCAAGATCCGTGGCACATGCAAACAGCAACTAACTCGCCTACAAACCCTCACCCCCAGCATACTGTAGACCCGCCCTTCTCTCTCACAACCTCATCCATAAACAGATTCAACAACCATGGTGACTTCACATACTACCGCTACTACTAATACTACTACTACTAATAGTAATAATAATAACAATAATCATTATCTTCAATAACAAAATAATAATGAATAACAGTAATTAATAATGAAAATACTAATAATAATAATAATGATGATGATGATGATAATGATAATTCACGCGCAGTGCTTACTATCAAGTTAGTGATGTTCTTCGTCCGTAAGACTCACGTCGTGATTTCCAAAATAACCTTAATAGTAAAATTGTAATTGTAACTGTTTGTGAAATTGTAATTGTATTTGTAAATTGTAACATTGTAATCGTAAAAAAGTGCAGTAGGTTTCAATTATAAGGTTAAGTTGGAATAAATCAAACGAATTTTCGTTTCTCTTGTGTGATCTGACCACATCTTCCAGTCCACCACTGGCAGGATTCAGTTCCCTCAAGTATGTTGGTGTGTCCCTTGTGCACAACGTTACGGCCCTTGGGCATGTCACTACGACCACTGGGTACTGGGTTTGATGATTTGGCCTTTTACCAAATTTCTCAGGGTCAGTTTAAAGGCTACGTTCTCATATTCAGAGGTCGCATCGTCAAGCTCAAAATTCACAGTCCATTAACAAGGACTCAATTGTTCGTTACCACGGACATGACACTGAGCCTCGAAAGTAACATGATAAAATGTAACGTGAGTTGGCCCTTTAGGATAACATGATGCTCACATAATACCACTCACAATCACTGATACATACTCACTCCTTCCTTCTCCAGTGGACGAAACTTTTCTGTTGGCCTCGCATGACGTTTAACATTAAGAGCCTAAGGGGGAAGGTTTTGTACACAGAGTGACTAAAAAGTTTATTGCTGACTGTCAACAACGAATCTCTTTTAGACACCCTGTACGCAGCGTTGAGGGTCCTGGACAAGACAAGTTTACAAAAGAATTTTGCTGTTATTTACACTTGCCCTAGAGCACATATTCGACATTTTGCCACGTATTCTGACACACTATGTATACTTGACTTACACGACCTCTAGTGAGTACCACAAAGACATTGACAAGTCTGTATCAAAACAAACTAACTGTAGCTTTCCTAACTCTTTACAACAGTTGCGCTTTCAACAGCAGTTGACTAGAAACTTTTATCCTTTTAAATTATACTCAGTAATATCAAAAGATTCCTACATCCTAGTTTGATCCTTCAAGTACCCTAATTATATCGAGTAACGTGGCTGCTCACAACCCACACCAACATCAAAACATCTCTCAAGACGCGTGAAAAGCAAGCCTCTCCCTTACATTACTAGTCATTATGTACAAATTGGCCGATAAAGAAGATATTCAGTCTTCCACAAGATCTTCATAATACATTTGGTTCTCTCGACTCCTGCAGTGCCAGAGCCCCCTGGGGTCCATACCACACGGGGAACTATATACACAGAGGATGAGTCTGTTGTCACAAGTTGTGGGTAGCCAGAGCCTCCTTCTCACCGTGTCTGCCAGTTGCCACAGTAACACACACTTGGACGATTTTATTCTTTTTATAAAAGATCAAGTTGTAGTACACCACTTGAGTCTTACTTAATCCTAAGTTATATCAACCGTCACTTTGTAGGACTTGTCCCCACGTGAACGAGAAGGTGGACCACAACGCTGTCACACCCACTCCTCTGCTTTGAGCATTTTTGATACAATTATACAGAAGATCCGTATGTCAAAATATGAAGGATATATTCTTTTTACAATAGAGTGCATTCACTTGGCTTCTGCTAAACCTCACATACATGCACTTGCCTTCCGCTTAGCCCCACATACATTCACTTGGCTTCCGCCAAGCCTCCCATACATCCACTTGGTTTCTATTAAGCCTCATGTACATTCAAGTGGCTTCCATTAAGCCAAACATATAACAAAAATATTAGTTTGCTATACACTCTACAGACAGACGCGTCCCAAGTGTGGTTCCTGTGAACTGTCCAGAGAGAGACGGGTGGCAACTCTCTCACCAGCAGCTCAACGCCCTATCCCAGATACTTGCATAGTCACCTGTGGGGCCTCCTGGTCAGTCACCCGTGGCATCACCTGGGTAGTTACCTCTGAAACTTGTTCAGTCATTTGGCCCACGTAGTCACTTACTTGTGGGCCACCTGGTCAGTAACCTGTGGGGCCACCTGGTTAATCTCTTGTTGGGTCATGTTGTCAGTCATCTATGGCACCGTGGTCAGTAACACGTGAGGCTACGTAGTCAATCACTTGTTGGGCCACATGTCTAATCACCCGTTGAGCCTTGTAGTCAGTCACCTGAGGGGCCGCCTGGTGGGGCCATCTGATCAGTCACCTGTGAGACCATATGATCAGTCACCTGTGGGGTCACCTAGTCAGTTACATGTGAGTCCATCTAGTCAGATACCTGTGGGGCCACCTAGTCAGTCAAACTGTGGGGCATCCTAGTTAATCACATTGTCAGTCACATGCAGAGACACCTGGTCAGTCATATGTGGGGCCATCTGCTTAGCTAACTTTGAAACCACGTTTAGCCACCTGCGGAGACACCCGCTCAATCACCTGCGGGACCACCTGATCAGTCACCAATGGGGACGCCTGACGAATCATCTGTGACCACCTGGGGAAACAAGTGGTCTGTCACTAGGCAGTCCGGATGGCCAGTCACCTGCAGGAGTAGGTGACCAGGATTTTTTTGGGCTACGTGATCAGTTGCCTGCGGGCCAGGTGGTCATCCTGCGGGACTCTCGCCGCCCTACCTTGCCCCACAGGATAGTTGTGCTTCGCCCACCGTAAGATGGCATCCTACAGTACTGTATCCTGACGACTTCGTAAATTTCTATTCTGTTGTGCGTTGACGACAGAGGATATCTTTCCTGTATTCTTAGTTTACGATAAAGTAAACGCATAAAGTGTTTTAACCTTACAACACCAGCAAATCTGTTGTGCCAGAGGGATAGGACACAGCATTCTTGTATCGTGAGCTTGCGGCACGGAGTGCCTTCCGAGTCATCGTCTGATATCAAAAACTTCAACAGCATTTAAAATTTTGAACATCCAAAGTTTCCAGTGCGATGAGGTTACAATTCGGTGCTCTCTAGTGTAACAGAAGCACAACAAAATACTCTCCAGTGTGACGGAAACACAACACAGTGCTCTCCAGTGTGAGGAAAACACATGCTGACCTTTAGTGTGTTCAGATTCCCACACGGTAAAAAAGACGTCTTCCACTTTGACGTATTCATGATACTGTCAAGAAACATCTTGTTTGTGACACTTCTTTATTGCTATGTTGTACCCTCAACCCAGTGGTTTTCTTTGGGAGCGTTGCCGAAGGTGAAGGCTTTCTGTAAAGTATCAATGTTTCCTAAGATTTTGGAATATCCCTTCTTGGACTGTACAGCAGACGACCATCGACACAAAGAAAACATGTTCACTACCTTCCATCTCGACAAGGTTCTTGCAGTACCTCAGTGTGTGGTGTATTCCTTAACAAGCAGAAGATCGACGGCCAGAGGGAGCTCTGGTCATCCTGCTTTACACATCACCGAAAACCATGAGCAGAACTGTCAAGATGAACACCTCGAACACCGCTGGTACATAGGAACTGTGGCACAGTTCTGGAAAATCGCATTACATCAGCTTTAGTCATGGATGTTGGTGTTCAAGAACTGCCCTGGACGACACGGGCCGTCCTCCATGTGTCACTCGAGCGCCATCACACTTGCAGCCCTAAACCTAAGAGATTATCATCACTGACGCCTGGAGTTCCTTGATCTCCTGTCCAACACAACAGAACTATGATTCAGCACATCTCTCAACACATACTAGCCGTGAGTCTGGCGCTGAACAGGAATACTAGCGGCAGATGGATTTATAATTTAGTCTGCTTGTCGCATGAGGCATAGAAGGAGGCGTCGGTGTCCTCACAAGAGCCACAAGAGATAGCGTCACTGGGGACGCCTTCTATGGCACTAGAGTCCGGGGAAGTGCCTTGTGGCCCTGCCCGTGACCCTCCTCCCGTGTCGCCGCCAGCAGAGCGTGTCGAGCCACCATAGACACTGGATACGTCGCGGCTACACCAGTACTCACCGTCGGAGCGGATGGAGCCGCCGGCTGAGTACACTTGCGTCTGGTCGGATCTCAAGAGCGCGTCACTCTCGAGGGATATTTGTCGCCGCGGTCCCGCTCGTCCCTCGTCTCGCGCCGGCGACCCTGGTGGAGACGCCCAGCCGTAGAAGTTGGGTCGGTAAGCGTGGGAGGTGATGGCAGGCGCCGCGGACTCGTAAGGGGAGATGCGGGTTTGGTCGTGGCAACAAGGCCGCGCTAGGGAGTGCAGCGACCCCCCTGAGGCTCTCCCGACCCGTACGTGGCCACATCGGCTCGTGCGGCCGCTGTTGCGACGACACGACGACGACGACGAGTTCCGTGAGCCGCAGGTGCTGCAGCGGCTGTGCGAGTGTCCATGGGAGTGGGAGTGGTGGGGGTGACACTGACCGTGGCTGCAGGAGTGGGAACAGCAACGGGCGTCGTCGTCACGGCGGAGAGCATCCGTAAGACCGTCGATGCTTTGGTAGGTGTTGGTGGAACCGCCGTAGGGGGAGCCGCCACCCTCCAGACTGGCTGTGCGAGAGGGGCGAGGTGAGGCCACCCGCGTCGAAGAGTAGCAGGCATAGGGCAACTGTCGACAAACACACACCAGTCAACAAGAGAGTACAGAACTGCTACACAACATGTACAAATAATCTTCTCCGGTAACAAAGGCAGTATACTCTATTGTAACTACTGTCTATAGCCAGATACATCAAGAAGGGTTTGATAACTATAATAAACTTGTATTTATACTGTACCTTTAAGGTATGTAGTCTTTACCGGGACCTACTCGTGTGTCACTGAAAGTCTCCCATGTGTTTAGCTGTTACTCTCTTCGATTCAGAAGGAGGCCATGCAGGCAATGCTTTCGTTGCTTCTCTCGTCTCCTACTCGACCAAAAAGCAACCTTCCTACTTCATACCGTCACTTACTCCATTCTCTCATGATGAAGAGTAATCCCTCGTGATTTCACTTGTCTCTCTCTCTCTCTCTCTCTTTCTCTCTCTCTCTCTCTCTCTCTCCCAACATTACCGTTACACCTTCGCCATTGCAACCCCTTCGTCTCCACTTTCTCCTCAACTCCTACCTCTCCTGAATACTTCATTTCTTTCATTCATGTCGAAGTTTTACTTTCACTTTTATCATATTCATTCAACCAACGTGAGGTTTTCTTAGTTTTTTCGTAATTTTCAGATGTTGTGAAGGCTCACTCTCTTTCTCTTTTCACTTTCTCTCACATAATGTACTCGCTCTTCCTCCCTTCCCTCTCTCTATACGTTCCCCTTCCTTCGTGGCACCTCCATCCCTTCATACCTCACCTATGCATCCATCTCATTCTCCCCGCCCTCACTTAACCCCTCCCTCTCTCACCTCCTCCAGGGTGTTGGTGCGGGAGAATTCTCGATGTCTGTGTGACCCTGGCGGCGGGTGCGGCGGCGGGGGAGGCACCAGGTCACGCAGGGTCAGCGCCACTCCCTGGGGATAATGAGAACTAAGATACGGATTTGCCAGATGAAAGATGTAATCGTAAATTACAGTCGGTTATGGGAGTATAAGCTGAGGCAGGGCGTTGAATCCTAACCCCGCTGGTTCTACTAAGACTTGAATAAAAGAAATATGGACTGATCAGAGGATAAATAGCACAATAAATGAGCAGATAGAATAACATCGAAATAAAAAACGGATTGATTGCTGTAAGGTTAAAGAGAAGGATATGTACAAGATAGACAGCCAGGAGCAGGGGGTAAGGGAGCTGGCTGGGACAGGTACATGGTGTACTGACTCCCGGGATATGAACAGACTGGCGAACAAAGGTGTAGAGGTAAATGTTTAGGAAATGAGGTAAACACTGGAATTAGTTAACAATACAGACGAAGAATTAAGATGCTCTTATTACTCGTCTGTCAATTTACATTCTAGGAATGAACTTATTTACTTATTGTAATGTTCCTACATGAGGTTTACCCCTTATCCACAATGGGTAATTAGTATAAACAAATAACTGGCGAAGTTGACAGTCCATCTGCCTGTATGACTGCCATCCCTGTTCACTCATTGAAAACGAATCTCCTTACGTTTATCAAAGTAAGAATTATCATTACTTTTTCTTTAGAGAGTTACTACCTCTTCAGAGATTTACTTCCCCTTCAAAGGGTTACTTCCTCTTTAGAGACTTTGTTTCTCTTCAATTTTTGAAAATATATTTTTTTACTTCATTTGCATGAACTGCACAAAAGAGGATTTAAAAGAAGCCAAGAAATTTTCTTCAAAGTGGGAAAATCATGTTAATGAAAGAAAAACATTCGAAATTCTGAAGGTACTTTTGGTGACGTTTATAATCAGAAGATTAACAGGAAACACGATGAGCAAAACGTTTTGTGGACGTCATTACAGTAAATCTAGGTTGCCAGACGAACAACAGAAATCACTGGTTACATACGCACATAAATATCGAACGCTGTACTTGGGTTCCTTAACGCATAAGGAGGCGCTACTGATTCATACATGAAACAGAGACACTAAAGTGACAAACATTAACTCAGTCTTGGTCTTATACTAACCTTATGAAGCAGGTGAGGCTGAGAGGTAAAGGGGTTGACGCTGTAAGGGGAAGCGCCTCCCTTCGATGGGCCGTGACGGGACAGGTGGTGGCTGCTGAGTGTGGTGGTGAAGCCCCCGCGAGTAGTGGATGTAAGTCTTGGAGGCCCAGAGCTGCTGAAGGAGAGGCTGGAGGAAACAACGAGGGTTGGGGACGACGTCTCGATGAAGAACGGACGCTTGGACTCCGTGACTGACTTGTCTGTGGGCAGAGTGAGAGAAGGGTTAAAGGGAAGTCCTTCAGGATGTGAGGGATTGAGGGAGAGGGAGATGGTTAAGATGAGTGAGAAGGACAGCCGTACATCTCAGTATGTTTATATTCACAATATGCCTCTGTTCCATATGATGTACTGTTATGTTTTCCTTTGTTACATCTCGTGGCCTGCTATCTTCATCATAGCGAACACGTCTGTTGGTATAGCAGTGAGCATTTGATATCTTATTTTGTGTTGTATGAGTAATGCAAACGTATAGACCATTGTTAATAAAATTCTTAAGTTTAATCTGGAGGAGGAGTCAAAAAGAAAAAATAAGCTGTTGGAATTGCTTAACATGAAGTTTTGTGTTGCAACAAACACCATCCAATTCTGTACTGAGTGATGTTACAAGTGTTGATTACTGATTATGGGAACATGGTTGATATCTTGCTATATCCTTCACCTCCATGGAAAAGACAGCCAAGCCTTCCAGCCACACTTTTATCAGGATCAATGACAGTTGTGGAGGCCGCAGATCCGGCCACCAGGCGCCATGTAATACAAAACAGGAGATAATTTTGATCGTGAAAAATATTGTTCTAAAGTAAGCAAAGAGCTTCCGAGATTCCTTTTACAATTTGTATATATGAGAAACATTTATTTTCATGTCAAGTTATGTAAGTCTTCAATATGGTTATTGAAGGTTCCAGTAACCGTATGTTACTGAACCACTTCACAATCGTTTAACTGAAGAATACACGTGAGCAGGAGTAGCCGTTAGCTTGACGCCCTCGTGTTACCAACATGGAGGCTGCCACGTAAAATACTAACCACCATGTGAACCACACCCTCACCTTCGTTGTCCGTGTTGTTAAGTACGTCTTTGGAGAGTCGGGCGCTGAACTCGTCCTGCTGTTTCTGCTGCGACTGCCCCTGTAGATGGTGGTGATGATGTGATCCCTTCAGGAGTGGTACACACTGCGGCAGCGACAGGAACTTTTCTGACATCTGGAAGAAGAAGGGAGGAGGTGGAGTGTCGTCAGATCGGATGGGAGGAATATGCAAACATCAATATCCTTGACTTTTTTTTCTGGAACTGTATATTTGTTACAACTCGGACACACACACACACACACACACACACACACACACAGACCAGAGCACCGCGCCTCACCTTATTCTTCCTGTTGTTGCTGGTGGCCAGGACGGAGGCGCAGGCGTACGCCTCAGCGCTCACGTCTACCTCACCCTTCTTGCCAGAGGTGAAGGTCCCTAGAGAGTCGATCTCAGCATACTCGGGCGCCAGGGAGGCTAGTAAGTCACGGTCCTGCGCCCCGCGGCCGTTTACCACCTTGGCTTCGGGTTTGTCACCTTCGGAGGGCTTCCAGCCGGACTCGGGCCAGAGGTTCTCGCCGCCGTAGAAGTTGGCCAGGTTGCTGGTCTTGGTCACTGAGCCTGGGGGATGGAGAGCATCGCTGTGGTCTTATTGTCCCATCAAATGTACAGTAAAGACGCTTTCTTAGTTTGCTTGTGTGTTACCAGACTCCACCTACAAGAGCGAGGAGTCGCCTTTGGCGAGGTTGTATCGTCGTCACTTGTCTAATTAGCGCACAGTTTCGTCAAATAACTTCTCACCAGTTGGGGTGCACACTGCCCCTGTTAACCAGTGTAGTCAGCTGTAGGCTGCATGATCACCTTGAAAAAACGTCCTAGGGTAATAATATGTACAGGAGAAAGACCAAGAGAAAGAAAAAAGGTAAAGACTACAACCCTAGAATTATTCTTCTGGGGCTCATACTGCTTGGAGACTGCGATCCAAGTGAGATTAGGGTGAGGTAGGCTCCCCTGAGGAGGGAAGGTCTTCGACGATACCGTAATGTTTGCGTCTCCTGACGACGACACACCTCGTCAAAGGTAACTTCTCGCTCACGGTGTTACTACCGGCAGGTAGACACGTGCTTCCCTTTCCAGCTTCAGCAAGGCAGTATCAGGAACAGAGCCTTCGAGAAAAATTCTCGCCTTCTCTCTCCGGCATTTTTTAGAGAGTGATAAGGAGAGAATTTTCAGCCTCTCCCGTTTCCGCCCCTTTAAGTTGCCTACTACAACACAGGCGATGCGTAAGTAGTGTTTCTCCTCGACCACAATGATACGTGTGAAAAGGTAAAAGTGAGATAGTTTGGAAAAGAGACCCATTAACAGAAATGACACGAGCAATTAAGTTAAAAATGGCATATGGTGAGAGTAAATGAAACTAGGGGAATGGAAGAGGGGTTGCATCTATTTAAGGAAATAATGACTGATGTGTTCGTGAAGTGTTGGGCATGCGGAAGCTGAAATGTTGATATATAAAAACGATAATGAGTGCTGGAACGAGGAAGGAAAAAGGAAGGTGTACGGACATTACCTGCAGGATAAAGTGTGTGTGACTGGGAGTAATGCAAGAGAGAGCGGCATGGGGTCAAGGATGAGAGTGAGGAGAGTTGGAGGAAATTGGTAACAGGTACAGAAGATGTAAGGAAGAAAACCAGTAAGTACTTTGAAGAGCTTCTGCCTGTGTCTGATGACAGGGAGGCGAATGTAGTGTATTGAAGACGAGGTGGCAGGCGAAGTGAGGGAGTCACGGCGAATGTCATGCTAAAAAGCTAGTGAAACCTTGCACGAGATGAGTGTGGCGGAGTGGTAGGAGTGAATGAAACTGCAGTTGACTTTTTCAAGAAGGTGGATGAAAGTAATGCTAAGTGTCATTCAGGTTGTTCAACTATAGTGTGGCTCAAGGTGACTTGCCAAAGAACTGGCAGACTACATTTTAATTACTTTGCGTAAGAGCAAGAAACACAAAAAATGAATGTTCGAACGACAGACGTTCAAGTCTGTCGAGTGTATTAAGAAGTGGACACTGATACGGTGGTGTCATGCATAGAACATGTGAATGGGAAGGAGTGACGTAGCTTCGGAAGGGGTAAAGGATGTTCGAGCCAGGTGTTTGCTCTGAAAATCTGAGTGAGGAAAAATTGGAGATAGACAGTGAAATGCATTGAAGCCATCATCGTTCAGAAGAAAAGATTATGATAGAGGTGAAAAAGAGGCCTTGTTGAACATGCTATAAATGTATGGCATGGGAGGAAAGCGACTAGATGCAGTGTGGTCTTATTGGAAGAGTTGAGCATGGGCGTGGGCAGGAAGGAAGGAGGGTGAGTAATTCCTTGTGAACATGGGTCTATGTCAAGAATGTGCGATGTCACCATGGCTCTTTCATCTGTTTATAAACGCCATGGTGAAAAACGTAAACAAGAGCTTCTTGGAGCGAGAGATGGGGTGTACAGTATGATTGAGTGTGAGGCATGGCAGGTGGATTACTAATTGTTTGCTGATGACTCACTTCTGGCGACAGACTTCGAGATAAACTTTAGAAGCCTGTGCCAGGGTTTGGGGAGAGTGTACTACAGTAGAAAGCTAAGAAATGTTGTGAAGATAAAGAAAGTAAGAAAGTCTTCCATCTTAAACTTCAAAATCACACGAAGAATGAATGAAGACGGACAATTGGGTGGACTGAATGGGCTGGGAGGAATGTGGAACGTTGTGGTTAGAAGGCACGAGAGTCGTTGGAGGAAGGAGAGAATGAAAAAAAGATGAGGTGAGTAAAGATGGTGTCACTGGAACCCTCATATCCGGAAGAGTCGGGAGGGTGGTTCAGGTGACGTACTGACGAAGAAAATGAAAAATTAATGTGAAGGAATAAGTCTTAGGTGGGTTATGTGAGGCTAGTAATCTTAGTAGTTCCTCTTTTTGACTATATTTGCCTGTCGATGTTAGGAGTAAAATACTAACTATACGTAGTGTAACACTGGACTAGTATTAGCACTTCCTGTACCTACTGTAACGCTGAATAATGGTATCAGTACTTCCTGCACCTACTGTAACACTGTGGAGTGGTAACATGACTTACTATAGAAACTGCAACACTGGACTGGTATCAATAGGTATGTCATATCTAAGTCGTCCAATAATGATCTAGAAGATATGTTATTTACCTTAGTGCATCTAAGGTTTATTCAGACTTTCCATAACACTGTAACAGAACCAAAACAAACCACTAACATGTTCACAAGATACCATCAACAATCTTAGAAGGACAATACTTATAATTAAATGGATATTATCAGACAGAAAAAACATGCTATTATCTTCTAAATGCTACTCAGAAGCAGCCGTTCCGACAAATTACCTTTCGTATTTAAAAATAATTACTCTGTGCCAATGCCTGGGAGAACCTTTTCATAAGACTTTTTCTCTCTCTCTGGGGAACTTCCCTGGGGATGGGTGGCTAGGGGTGGTGGGGGATACGACCCCTCAAGATATCGCTTTCAAAAAACTGCAATAAAACCCGACTCAAAGGGGCCCACTCAACCATATATTATTTTCAGTCCCAACTCGAACGCACCGATGAAGGTAGGGAGGGAGAGGCTAGGGAGGGGTTAGGAGTGGGGGAATGGTTGGAGAGGGGTTGGAAGATGGATAACACAGAGAGAGAGAGAGAGAGAGAGAGAGAGAGAGAGAGAGAGAGAGAGAGATAGATAGATAGATAGATAGAGAGAGAGAGATAGAGAGAGAGAGAGAGAGAGAGAGAGAGAGAGAGAGAGAGAGAGAGAGAGAGAGAGAGAGAGAGAGAGAGAGCGGTGAAATTTGTCTGGAGCCGGAGCAGAGGGTGTAGTAGGAGGAACAGTGGGGTGAGTAGGGAGTAAGAGAGACGAGAGTAACAACAAAATTCATAAGAACACAACAAGTATAGGAGACGAGACAAGTATAGGAGACGAGACAAGTATAGGAGACAAGACAAATATAGGAGACAAGACAAATATAGGAGACGAGACAAGTATAGGAGACAAGACAAGTATAGGAGACGAGACAAGTATAGGAGACGACACAAGTATAGGAGACAAGACAAGTATAGGAGACGAGACAAGTATAGGAGACGACACAAGTATAGAAGACAAGACAAATATAGGAGACGAGACAAGTATAGGAGACGACACAAGTATAGGAGACAAGACAAGTATAGGAGACGAGACAAAACTTCTCAGTTATGAAGAAAGAGGAAGGAAACAGGAGAAGAATGAGTAGGAGAAAGAGAGTTAGAGTGCAGACGTAGGGTTGGGAAGTGGTAGGTTGTTAGTGTGATGGTGGCAGCTGCTGGCTCACGCGGATCCTCGTTAGTGTTGTCAGGCTGTGAAATGTTGCCTCAACATCTTCCTCAGCAGGGTTGTCAGTTATCTGCAATACACCGCCATCAGTTGGCAGTCGTGTTTTTTTCAACGGGTTGTGTGGTTTAGCAGTTAACTATGGTTTAGCAGCCAATTATGGTTGAGCAGTCAACAAGGTTTAGCAGTTGACTATGGCTTAGCAGTTAACTGTATATTTCATAGAAGCTGTGGTAATACTGTGTTGGGCTATCTCAAGAGCAGATCTATGATGAGCCAAGGCGTCACAGGTCCTCTGTGTATGGGTCACAGAGGCAGGTGTTCCTGCTTGCCGCAAACAACGTAAATCTTACATTTCATGATACATCACAGCTTCCCTGAAGGCTGCAGTACCAGCCATCTTGGCCACTTCTTTCACGCTACCGTCAAGAACACGCACTCTAACGCACTGGCACCCCTTCCACACACTCACACAGACACAGACACACACACACACACACACACACACACACACACACACACAGGCACTGACCAGAACACAGGAAGGCCCCTCCCCAAGTGGCGTCTCTGGAAATGAATAACCCCACCTCTAAAACGCACTGGTAATCACACCTACCTGAAAAAGGCAGAATGAAATTCCTGGAAGCAGTTTGACATATACTATTAGCTATAACTCATTAGAGAAAGCCGGACATTCACTTAAATGGCATGTGACACGAAAAAAAGAAAAAAAAAAAAGCCGAGTTGCCAATTAACATGCGATCGACATTTGGGATAAAAAAAAAAGTGAGTTTCCTTTCAGTTCTTGCCACTGGCCACTTGTCATTCCTTTTGAAGTCGTGAGAGTGTCTCTCTGTTGGAGTAATCAGCGTTGCTGGAGTTTTATCTCGGCCTAATTTCTGCTGGGAATTTAGAAGCCAGTGTGGGAAGCTGCCTAGTCTGAGAGAGAGAGACTGTTCTGTTCCTGGAAACACAACGTTTCTATACTGTCGCAGTAACGGAGATCAATATGTGAGACCCCCGGAAGTCCATAAGAACCAGTAGTTCCTGTTCACATGTACAAATCATTGATCATTTGATATCAAGAAGGCTGTCATTTTCATGCCGGACACAGGAGGGGGCTCCTATCTAACCCCATTGAATCCTATTTATAAATCGCATGATAAGTATCGGGTTCATGATTCAGTGCAAACATGTGCCAAGTTTGAGAGATATACGTGTAAGCGATTTTGCACGTTGTTAAGGTAAAGATCTGAAAAGATAACATGCAACATTTCGAAAGCTTTCATGTTTGAAACGTAGTCTGGAACTAGACGTTATATTTAATCAGAAGCCAATATATGGTTGTTCTGGTATGTGCTGCTGGTTTAACTTCAATTTAGGCTAAACTGTGCTGAGACATGAGAGATCTCCAAGCCTCAGCGGTCAGGTGGGTTCCTACAACTTGGCCCTTATTACCCAGCACTTACCTCTGTCCTCAGACAAGCCTGGTATCTCTTCAGCATCATGACCATAAGAGATTCTTGTGAGCGAACCTACTGCCCACACAGCTACTTCCCTACCCATATGGCCCCGCTATACCGTCAAAACCCCTGCAACTCCTATCCTCACAAGCTGTCACCAGTACAACTCAAATTCTCAAAATCCAGACCCTCCTAACTCCCCCTCTAACAACCCACATCCATGTACCTCCCGCTCTCACAACCAACACTCATGTACCTCCCATTCTCACAACCCACATCCACACAAGTTCCATCCCCACAACTCCCACCCTCCTGGGTCTAACAACATGGAAGGATTCTACTTTAATAGCATTAAAGCCCTGAATACGGGGAGCGGCCTCCTCCAGGTAATCCTCTTATACTCAAGTGTGTATCACAAACTAAAATTGCAGGAAATGGATCATAATTCTGCGCCGTTGGAACCAGTTATTTCACCGGACGATAATTACTAAAAGTATTTAAAAAACGCCATTTCTGTATATCTTTTTTTCAAGGATTATCTTTTTTTTTTTTAATGGCGATGAATACAGTATACAGTCAGCTTTACATTAGTTACTGTATGAAAAATGTTATTCATCAGGAGAAAATCTGCCTCGTTCAGAACTCATGAAATAGATTTGGAAAACACAACAAATATTCTTAGGGGCCTTCATATTTTCATGTGTTTTTCATTTTCTGCTGGTGTCGTAGTAAGGGGTGTGGGCGGCAGCCGATCATGTGTTCAGGAAGGTGATGTACAGACGCCTGGGACTCTGAAAGCTGTCACACACAACTCCACACTCCTGCAGACGTTGCTATAACGAAGCTTCACTAAGGAAGAAGCTGAATATTGTCTCTACGTTTTAAAACTTATTGTTGCTGGATATCCTCTTGCCTGGGTATACAAACCCTAGTATCATGGAGATTCATGGATAACGAATGTCTGACTTTGTTACTTTGGTTGAAACATAAGTTGGAAGATCTAAATGTGATAGTTTGGTTGCAGTAGGTATCAGGAGTGGGCGGGCTTCTCTAACTTTTCTTTATTTTTACCATTTAGATTATTGTAAAGTCATTGCAATTTCCGCAAGTCTTACGAAAATCATCCTATAAAGTTTCTACAAATTTTGAAAAGTGCCACATTACCAGAAGACTGTTGGTTGCTCTGCACAAACTTACAATCGTTCACCTCGAGTACTAATTGAATTAAATGAAAACCTTCGCTTTCTGGTCAGCTTTCCCTGCTTACTCTTTCTCATTCTGTCTTTTTCTCTCTTTAATTTTCGAGGATTTAGATCCAAACATAGCAGAGGCCTCCGATACGGCGTCAAACTGCGGATACACTCTGAAATACGACGTCATAAAAGTTGTTTACTTGGAATACAGAGGATTTACCCAGGATGATAACACAGGAAAAATACATTGAGCTCTAACATAGGCAATTTCCGATGTAACAGCGACTGCAGGATGGGGCCCGGAATTATGTTTGCATGATGATTCAAAACTGCATAAATTCCTTTCAAGCCATGGTCATCGTGGGGTGCAGGTCGTACCGCTCCTCCTCAACAGACATCAAGCTAAGCATGACACGCAGAACGACGAGTTAAGGAGAATTTACATCCACAAATCCTGTCCTCCTACCCTTTGTACGTCAGATTAAACCCTCGATCGACCACAGGAACGACAAGCAAGAGAGATTGGCCTCTTGTCGTCAATATGTTAGCGGAGCACGACTATTGTTCGTCGTTTCTCCACCAAATACACCTCTGAGGCACACGATGACCGCTGAAATATTCTGCGCGTCCTGATTGGTCTAGTTCATTAGTATTTTGTATAATAATCGAGCGAAGGTCTATTGAAATTCACGCATGTGTGAGGCGACTCCATCCGACATTCATTTGTTTCAGGAACTTGCCTGCGCTGTTGTGTTTTCCACTTGGCGCAGGGCGGACCCGAAGCCCTTGTTAATGCTATTGTGTAGTCACCAAGTGGGCTCAGGATGGCTATTGTTGGAGGCGGCATCCGAACGTTGTCCTGAAGGAGGGACAGCGGTCAATGTTGTTCGCTGAAGTTCCTCACAGACCACGTTGCAGGGACTCTCGTCTCCTGCTGGTGATCTGCTCATGGTCTTCGCACTGTTTCGTCTGCCTGAGGGTCTGTGTATGTCTCAGTTTCCCTGTCTGTTGTGATATACTCTAACACGGAGACTCTATAGAGCTCTCTGCAGTGCACAGCACCTGGCCCAGAAGAGTATATATCATACAATATGGAACTGGCTGTTTTATGCATAACCCACTGCCTGGAAAGGATGTACTCTACTTTATGTAACCTGCTGTAGCAAGGAGCGAGGAGTCTCCTTCATCTCAGCTAAGAGAAGAGCTGAAACCTTCGTCTTTCATAACAGTAATGTTCCTGACTGAGACAAAAAAGTGCCTTAACCACATGAAGGAGAGAGAGAGAGAGAGAGAGAGAGAGAGAGAGAGAGAGAGAGAGAGAGAGAGAGAGAGAGAGAGAGATTTAAGTGAAAGGAAATACTTCTTCACACTTCAGCAACGAATACTCACAGCTGTCCCATCACCAACAAACAAATCATCAACACCGTATATACCCGCCGAAATGACCTGGCAAATACTACACAACCACCCTCTCCCCCGGTCTTGAACATCATCCTACCATCTGAAACCACACTCCCCAGACAGCTTCATTGGTCCTTGGCTTTTCCCTCCCCCTTCTCTTTGGGCCTCAATCTCTCCATCCTGCTCCACTAGTCCTCAACCTCTCCCTTCCACTCTCACTGGTCCTCGGCCTCTCCCTCTTTCTCTCTTACTGATGAATATTTCCAAGATAGATCCCCCAAGGATGACCATGGGAGGGAAGCCTTGATATCACTGTGATGTATTAGTCATTTAGTTTCCTAAAGGGGAAGCTTGGGAGAGTGTGGGGGAGTAAAGGAGATGGAGAGTAAGGGAGGCTTGGGCGAGTGTGGGAAGGGGGGCCCAGTGCAGTATGGAAGAGGGAGAGGTGGGAACTCTTGGGTGTGCGGAAAAGGGGAGGCGCAGGAATGTACACGAGAGGGGGAAGTGAATATAAGGACGGTAATGTAAGGAACCAAGAGCAAGGAAAGTAAAGGTAAGGGAAGTTAGGGTATGTGAGGTAAGGGTAAGGTAAGATAGGGTGAGGGAGGATGGGGTATAGAAAGCTTAGTCAAGGATGGCTGGAGGTAAGAGAAGGACGTGCAGGCATTAAGAATAACGTCACTGGTAGTCAGGACACCAGCAAGGTATAATGCTGTCTTACCTTACCACCTGCACCATGGTCCCCGGGAAGTCCTGCTTCTTATTTATCATCTAAATAAACTTCTTACTGTTACCTCTGTTGGGTATGACGAACCTGACTCAAGAACATTTACTGACTCCACACACTCACACACACACACGGTTCCTCATGGTGTAGTGATTAAGGTCGCTGACCATGATTCACGCACGGGCCCTTCCGAGTTCGAGTTCTGGACGTGCCATTCGGCCGACAGTCAACACTGTTGGTGCTCCTCCGCTTGGGGTTTGTCGATATATGGGTAACTAGCTTAAACCGGGATGTGTGTGTGTGTGTGTGTGTGTGTGTGTGTGTGTGTGTGTGTGTGTGTGTGTGTGTGTGTGTGTGTACCATTCTCTTCCCATTGACCATGAAAAACCTGTGTAAAGAAAGTTTGCTATATATTCATAAAATTATGTTCATAAAACAGTAATTAGATTTCCAGTACAACGAGACACTATTCTAAAATTCATTATTTACTGCAAGACATATATGTATATCTTGCTCATAATCTTGTTGTAGCGTTCCATTATGTAAAGTAAATTTATTTGAAATATATCACGCATGAAAATAAACATGCATGACTAGCATTATTACAGGCAAATATATCGTCCCCAGTAATGCTGGCACCCAGCATGACGGTTAGTCTCCATCCATCTCGTCTCCATCACAAGGATCTCAAACAGACCAACCATCTCGTCTCCATCACAAGGACCCCAAACAGACCAATCATCTCGTCTCCATCACAAGGACCCCAAACAGACCAATCATCTCGTCTCCATCACAAGGACCCCAAACAGACCAACCATCTCGTCTCTATCACAAGGACCCCAAACAGACCAACCATCTCGTCTCCATCACAAGGACCCCAAACAGACCAACCATCTCGTCTCCATTCCCAACAGACCAACTCAAAACTTTCTCAAAGTTACGATGGCTTTTATTTGTATTGTATGTGAGGAGTGTTTTACACTTGTTATTGTAGTGTTCTTGGTCGCCTCGTGTGATTTATGCCGGAATGTTTAACAACAATGTGCCGCTGGAAGCACAAGAATTAGACCCGGGCGGTTCCCTGTGCCCGCCGCCGGAGAGGCGTGCAAGTCAGTTTGTGGGTGAGGCTTTGTCTGCCTCGCTAGAAGTGGGTCACTTATCGTATCATCTTTCTCTTCCTCACTTCTTTCTCCAAATCTCTCTCTCTCTCTCTCTCTCTCTCTCTCTCTCTCTCTCTCTCTCTCTCTCTCTCTCTCTCTCTCGTTTCTTTGTACCTGCTTCTTTCTGTAGGCGATTCTCTGTTTTCTTTTCCTTTATTTCTCCTACCTTATTCGTCTGTCTGTCTGTCTCCCACCCACTCTCTTCTTCCGCTTCTGTGTTTCGGTGTACAGTCAACCAAGAATATGTCTCTCTTCAAATCCCTCTAAGATATCTCATCTGCATTCTAATTCTCCCCAATCTCTCAGTCTCACCTTTACGTCTCCCTTAGCAATACTCATCCGCTTCTAAATTCAGCTTGTTTATAGTCTACGAACGATCACTTCAACAGGAAGAACTTGTCGTGGATCGTGCGATCATCACGCTGGAGGAGAGGGACACTGGCCACCCACGGTCCCCGCCTCAGGCACCAGGATGGCTTCCAGATCGGTATCTGCCACCCGGTGGATCCTCCATAATCATAACATGGACAACATAGCTGCTGTGTTGTAGAGGGAGAGAGGCCTCTTGTTCAGACGCCCTGTGCTCTAGCCCTGCCCAGACCCGTGGCTCTGGGCTCCAGCATTTCTCGGACTCACAATCCTGGGTTGCAGCCCAGGCTGGACCCGTGGTACTATGCAAATCCTGACTCCGTGCCAAAAGGGCGTAACTAGTAAAATGTACCCGAGACGAGACAGTTCGTCCGTCTTACTTTTGTTCTCGTTTATGAAAAAGAAACTAATCATTCAGTATCATCATACAGGTTTTTGCAATCTTGCATCAGTAGAAAATACACTCAAGATACAGCCTGAATTTACTTTTAATGATGGTGACGTAAGCAGATAAAAAATCCAGCAGCTGGACATAACGACGGATCACTTATCATGATATCTGCTATCACTTATCATGATATCTGCTATCACTTATCATGATATCTGCTATCACTTATCATGATATCTGCTATCACTTATCATGATATCTGCTATCACTTATCATGATATCTGCTATCACTTATCATGATATCTGCTATCACTTATCATGATATCTGCTATCACTTATCATGATATCTGCTATCACTTATCATGATATCTGCTATCACTTATCATGATATCTGCTATCACTTATCATGATATCTGCTATCACTTATCATGATATCTGCTATCACTTATCATGATATCTGCTATCACTTATCAATTGTTTGTTTTTCTTCCATTTCACCACATTGTCAGCTTTATGTTGACTTGAGGATAATGTCTCTGTCGTCAGAGTTTTGTTCACATAATCAAAGTGAACGAAAACTGATACATTTCTCTTCTTGATCAATCAAATCAGCTTTAAACGTAATCCTCTTAAACTGCAAGACAAGATTCGTTAGTTTCACAGGCGCAAGATAATTCCCCTTCATCTGTATCAAAATTCTTAATACTTTGGAAAGTCGCAGAAAGTATGAAAACTTTAGCGGGGCTTCGTATAACTACCCGGGAGGCTATGAGAAAACTCGAGTCGAGAGTCTCAACGAAGATATACGGACGCGAGAATTTTACGGTTGTCGACATCTGATGGGTACTGTATGCACACACACGTCCTGTACTCGCCCAATGGCTCCGACTACCACCTCCCTCGTCGTATTCCTCACCCTCTATGAGGTAGACTGGGAGATCTAATCTGCATTTCCATACTTTTGGCCTAGGTTCCTGGATGATATATTTGTGTACTTTAGGTAAAATATATATTTTTTGCCAGTGAATGAAATCTATAAAGTTCCAACACCTCGAGCGAGACGAGAGACTGGCGTACGGGTGAGAGCAGCGGCGTTATCATGATGCGTAATGTACCAGTGTTATGGGAGTGCCGGCGTCAGATGGAGTCAACTGCCGGGGTCACGATGGAATATCTTTTGTCGTATGTGGAGGCCGGAGTGGTGGAGGTCGACCGTCGTTTATCCGATGATTTTATGAACGGCGGGAGGGAGGCCCCGGAGGCCGGCCGCTGCTGCGCTCCGCTGGGAATCTTCGTAATTTGATTGGCCACGGGGGACGCGGGACTGTTGTTGGAGTTGTTACCAGACGCCTCACTGGATGGGAAGGTTGTTATATTAACAGTGATGGAGTCACACTGTGTTACTTCAGCTGATGGTGAGGTTGCTGACTGAGATCTGGCAGGGTCTGAACTTGATAGTAGATCTCTCTCTGGGTATGAACTGAAGTAGATCTCTCTGTGGGCCTGAGCTTGATTCTCTCTCTCTCTCTCTCTCTCTCTCTCTCTCTCTCTCTCTCTCTCTCTCTCTCTCTCTCTCTCTCTCTCAGTAATCCGCCGCACAGGTTCAAACTGAATGGTCCTAATCTTGTTACCATAACTGACTCAAACTCGATCCCAAAATATTTTCCTGGATTACAGTTAACTGAAGTCCCTCTCGAGTCTTAAGGATCTTTCCAAAAACGTTGTATCGTAAAAAGTCTTAAAATACAATATTCTGGAAAGAGGCAAAATGACCACAAGTGTCAGTTCCCCATGACGAACACGCATTAAACCACCTTCATCAGACGTATTTGAGTTTGCACGTGTCAACGTCCAACAAACTGGCGCCATAAGATGCTCTGTGATTCCCCACAACCACGATACAAAGCCATTAGACCTCCCGGAACAAGTTAATGGACCGAGTTAGGGGTATTAAACCAAACACAAGCCACTGCCGACCTTGTGTAAGCTGGAGGTTTCTCACGGATGTGGTACCACTGGAAACATTATAACGGGAAGGTTTTGTTAAGTTGGTACCACTGATTACATTATGCTAGAGGTATTTCGCAGGTCTGGTAATCCTTCAGTATTGTGTCAGGATACACCACAGTTCTGGCACTACTAGCATCATTAAATGTCTGGTACTTCGTTAACGTGGCAACACTGGGGATATCCTCGTTTAACTTCTGACTGGCGGTGAGGGGGTAGGGGGTGGGAGGGGTAACAAGACGAGTGTTAACAAGGAAAGTGCCATGAAGAAACGGAAGATATGTCTGGAGTGTACAGATATGTAGGCATACTGAAGTATGTGAATATTGTGTTGGAGACCTAGCTATTCTGGCAACACTGGTTAAGTCATGCCATGGATGTCTGGCACCATGCAGGACATTGCACCCAGGATGTCTGGAGTATTTGGCGCTGCAGTCGACAATGACGTGCCAGGGATTTGTCGCGGGTCTGGCACCAGTGAGGACATCGTCCCCGGGATATGTGGCTGGCGTGGTACCGCTGGCCGCGGGAGGGGAAGGGAAGGAGGAGCTACAAGAGAAACTTGAATCTGCAGCCTGATCATCGAGGACGGGTCATTCAGAGGATCATGCACGTTCAGTAACTCGATTCTGATTCCTTGAGAAGCTGATTCATAACTGCGGATCACTTTTGTTACTGTGTGTAACCAATGCAAGATCTGATGCTACTAAATCTCCACCAAAGAAAGTCAGCATTACGCACACACACACTATCATTACTCACACACGGTATCATTACCCACACATAGTAGCATTACTCACACATAGTAGCATTACTCACACACAGTAGCATGACTCACACACAGTAGCGTTACTCACACATAGTAGCATTACTCACACAGTAGCATTACTCACACACAGTAGCATTACTCACACACACTAGCATTACTCACACATAGTAGCATTACTCACACACAATATCATTACTCATATACAATAGTATTACGTTAAGCAGTGGTGTGTTATATCACTTTGCAACTTAAGTTATGCTGTTGACTCTTACACTAACACCAGTATAGTCTAAAAGTCATCACAGTTCTGAGCGGGGACGTCTCCGTGTCACGCGACATTCTTCTCAGCAGGAGAACATTATTGTTGCTTCAACAGTAGTACTCTCTCAGGTGGACTAGGATTAATGGTAACCATTCGGAAGCTTTTCTACTTAGGGGAACAGTCAACCGGTGAGCGTCTGGTACTCGCTTTAGGGAAGGTCTCTGTTCTGAAAAATGTCATATACACAGCAAACGCTTATATGAATAAGGGAGGCCTTCATCATATGTACCGTTCGAATACACCCAGTACCTTCACACGCACTTGCTTGCATACATCTGACACATAGACTAAGACACAGATAAAAACAAGTTTACTCACATGTACATTCAAAGGCACAAACGCATATACAAAGAAATAGAGATACACAGAGATTCCATTAATCAATAATACATATATATACACACACATACACGCTCCAATATTCAGACTCATATATCACAAAAACACAACCTTACCTTCCTAACGGTAGCAGACAACTCCGTAGTATTAATACTGATATAACAAATATTTCAGAATTACATAAATGTCGAGATTTTCCTTCTAACTGTAATGAAACATATAAGGAAGATATAATTACATTATCATCATCTCTGTCAACTAAACATTGGAAGTCATTCTCAGCGTATCAGATCTTCTTTTGGAAATTACTATATGTATACACACACACACACACACACACACACACACACACACATATATATATATATATATATATATATATATATATATATATATATATATACATTGCAATAGGTCACAGTGGTGCGCGTGGACTGAACCAGGGTATGTGAAGAGACTGGGGTAAACCATGGAAAGGTCTGTGGGGCTTGGATGTGGAGAGGGAGCTGTGGTTTCGGTGCATTACACATGACAGCTTGAGAATGGGAAACAACGATTATGTATAACAATAATAATTATAAATATATATATTTTTTTTTTTTTTTTTTCATACTATTCGCTATTTCCCGCGATAGCGAGGTAGCGTTAAGAACAGAGGACTGGGCCTTTGAGGGAATATCCTCACCTGGACCTCTTCTCTGTTCCTTCTTTTGGAAAAAAAAAAAAAAAAAAAAAAAAAAAAACGAGAGGGGAGGATTTCCAGCCCCCCGCTCCCTTCCCTTTTAGTCGCCTTCTACGACACGCAGGGAATACGTGGGAAGTATTCTTTCTCCCCTATCCCCAGGGAATAAATATATATATATATATATATATATATATATATATATATATATATATATATATATATATTACCGGTCATTAACCAACGATCTCATGAAGTAAGAAAATCCTTTGATCAAGCATGAAAAGAATTTCTTTAAACCATAATGAAAGAAGGGATAGGGTCTGCCTCACCAGAGAAAAAGAATAATGAAGGGTTTTAATGAGGGAGAACTCAAGTCTTGTTGGTGGGAGGCGAGGGAAAGATCAGTTCTGCTTCATTTGTAGGAAGAGAGAGAGAGAGAGAGAGAGAGAGAGAGAGAGAGAGAGAGAGAGAGAGAGAGAGAGAGAGAGAGAGAGAGAGAGAGAGAGAGAGAGAGAGAGAGAGAGAGACCATATCCAAAACACCTGCCGTTCCTATTTCAACTCAGACATTGCATATTCATGATCTATACAAATCCACAATTTCGCCAAAAACAGTTTACCAAACAACCCTCAGGGATGTAAATATTGATGCGATCATCAGTTTGCTGTAAGCCAGACTTTCACTTCCTTTCATCGGCAAACTCTTCCCGTCACTCCAGCATCGTCATTTCCATTGTTACTGAAAACTTCTCGCTTCTTGTGCTCGTATTTCCATATTTTGGTCATTAGAGAACCATTAACACTTCTCGGAGGATAGAGTGAGAATGAATCTCGCTGAAAAGTAAGAGAGAGAAAAAAAGACGGCGAAATAATAACAGCATCATATGTAAGGTCTTACACTTACGAGCAAAGATGTTCCCCTTGGTGATGTTGAGGATGTGGTATTGTGTGGGATGTGAACCGAATCTGTATGTGTTGTAGAGGAAGTGAAGCAGTGTCTCGGGTGTTGTAAAGGATAATATGTAACGTCTGGGGTGTTGTAGAGCACGAGAAACAACGTCTGGGGTGTTGTAGAGGAAGTGAAGGAACGTCTAGGGTGTTGTAGAAAATATGAAGTAACGTCTGGGGTGTTGTAGAGCATGCGAAGCGAAAAGGAAGCTGTTTAGGGAAAAATTTTCTGTAAGATTTTCGTCCTCCAAAGGAATTTCATCTATACTCGCTCCGTCTATAAGAACATAACATGAAAATGAAAGAAAACTACATTAATGCTGTTGGTGGGTGTCAGACAGCCCTGCTCACACCCATCAACTTTCACTCATGTAGACATGCCAGACACTTCTCATATCTCTTGCGTTTACTGTCCTGTCAGACAACTTATTCCACTCATCAACAACTCTGTTTGCAAAGCGAGGTTTCATACATCTTACTGAAAGCTTAATTTATTGCTTATAATCATTATCACAAGTCCAGATGACCGGTAGCGAGACTTTCCTTCCTTCCGTCCTTGTGTTTAGTAACCTGCGTCTACCTCAGCTGCAGCCGAGGGAGGAAGGGAGGAGACTGTGGTCTGACGCTGTCCATCATACGGTAGGACTAGCTGTCCAGGACCTGACTGGCGAGTGAGTTAGTGAACAACAGACTGGTCCCTGAACAACAGACTGGTGCCTGAACAACAGACTGGTGCCTGAACAACAGACTGGTCCCTAAACAACAGACTGGTGCCTGAACAACAGACTGGTCCCTGAACAACAGACTGGTGCCTGAGCAACAGACTGGTGCCTGAGCAACAGACTGGTGCCTGAGCAACAGACTGGTGCCTGAGCAACAGACTGGTGCCTGAGCAACAGACTGGTGCCTGAACAACAGATTGGTGCCTGAGCAACAGACTGGTGCCTGAACAACAGACTGGTGCCTGAACAACAGACTGGTGCCTGAACAACAGACTGCTGCCTGAGCAACAGACTGGTCCCTAAACATCAGACTGGTGCCTGAACAACAGACTGGTGCCTGAACAACAGACTGATCCCTGAGCAACAGACTGGTGCCTGAACAACAGACTGGTGCCTGAACAACAGACTGGTGCCTGAACAACAGACTGGTGCCTGAGCAACAGACTGGTACCTGAGCAACAGACTGGTGCCTGAACAACAGACTGGTGCCTGAACAACAGACTGGTGCCTGAACAACAGATTGGTGCCTGAGCAACAGACTGGTGCCTGAGCAACAGACTGGTACCTGAGCAACAGACTGGTGCCTGAACAACAGATTGGTGCCTGAGCAACAGACTGGTACCTGAGCAACAGACTGGTACCTGAGCAACAGACTGGTGCCTGAACAACAGACTGGTGCCTGAGCAACAGACTGGTGCCTGAACAACAGATTGGTGCCTGAGCAACAGACTGGTGCCTGAACAACAGACTGGTGCCTGAACAACAGACTGGTCCCTGAACAACAGATTGGTGTCTGAACAATTACTGATATAACTAACGGATTATCAGCTCGACACAAGAACTTTTCGTCAAAGACAAAACTGAAGGAATGAAATATATACATAGAAAAATGTGGATGATCAACACAACTATACACAAACACACACACACCAATATGTATGATCTTCCGCTCGCCAAGACTGCAAACAATGCAAACATATCCTCAGCCCAATATCCCTCCCCCAGTATCCCAGCCTAGTATACTGACAATATCCCTCTCCCCCAGTATCCCAGCATAGTATACTGACAATGTCCCTCTCCCCAGTATACTGACAATATCCCTCTCCCCAGTATCACAGCCCAGTATACTGACAATATCCCTCCTCCAGTATCCCAGCATAGTATACTGACAATGTCCCTCTCCCCAGTATACTGACAATATCCCTCCCCCAGTATCCCAGCCCAGTATACTGACAATAGATAATGATCAAATTCAAGTTTGTTAAGCTTTGTTATAATTGGAATCAAGGTAATATCATCACTGAACAGCAGTAATGACTAATTGGATACGCCCACTTTATTTCTATGTAAGATTTTTTCCTAATTATTCGTAATTTTCAAATAATGTCAGAGCAACGAATAAACTGATATATATATATATATATATATATATATATATATATATATATATATATATATATATATATATATATATATTTATTTATTTATTTATTTATTTATATTTATTTTGCTTTGTCGCTGTCTCCCGCGTTTGCGAGGTAGCGCAAGGAAACAGACGAAAGAAATGGCACAACCCACCCACATACACAATGTACACACACACACGCAAATATACATACCTATACATCTCAATGTACACATATATATACACACACAGACACATACATATATACCCATGCACACAATTAACACTGCCTGCCCCTATTCATTCCCATCGCCACCTCGCCACACATGGAATACCATCCCCCTCCCCCCTCATGTGTGCGAGGTAGCACTAGGAAAAGACAACAAAGACCCCATTCGTTCACACTCAGTCTCCAGCTGTCATGCAATAATGCCCGAAAACACAGCTCCCTTTCCACATCCAGGCCCCACACAACTTTCCATGGTTTACCCCAGACGCTTTACATGCCCTGATTCAATCCACTGACAGCACGTCAACCCCGGTATACCACATCGATCCAATTCACTCTATTCCTTGCCCGCCTTTCACCCTCCTACATGTTCAGGCCCCGATAACTCAAAATCTTTTTCACTCCATCTTTCCACCTCCAATTTGGTCTCCCTCTTCTCCTCGTTCCCTCCACCTCCGACACATATATCCTCTTGGTCAAACTCTCCTCACTCATTCTCTCCATGTGCCCAAACCATTGCAAAACACCCTCCTCTGCTCTCTCAACCACGCTCTTTTTATTTCCACACATCTCTCTTACCCTTACATTAATTACTCGATCAAACCACCTTACACCACACATTGTCCTCAAACATCTCATTTCCAGCACATCCACCCTCCTGCGCACAACTCTATCCATAGCCCACGCCTCGCAACCATACAACATTGTTGGAACCACTATTCCTTCAAACATATTCATTTTTGCTTTCCAAGATAATGTTCTCGACTTCCACACATTCTTCAAGGCTCCCAGGATTTTCGCCCCCTCCCCCACCCTATGATTCACTTCCGCTTCCATGGTTCCATCCGCTGCCAGATCCACTCCCAGATATCTAAAACACTTTACTTCCTCCAGTTTTTCTCCATATATATATATATATATATATATATATATATATATATATATATATATATATATAATCACCATCATTATCCTAGAGATCCTGCCATTTTAAGGCTGCACTGTAGTATGTAGCAGTAGCAGGATAGACTCCTTTCAAGAGAAAAGTTCTTTGACGAGACTGCACAATACTTCGTCAGTTGATGATGGTACAGACTTACCAAAAGGAACTTTTCACTCGAGATGTAAACCCGGACAGATGGAGTCCGATAACACACACAGACACACACATTTCTGTGTATTTATATATTCAAAACATAAACATTTCACTCATACATATTTTGCCACACAGTCATACTCAACAACTGTAAGCTTTTCAATTTCATGTGTTTCATAACATCGAATCCACACTGATGCAGAACCCGGATTTATATCAACATAAAGAACACAGCACCATAAAGCAAATACGTTATGCACTAGTTGATCTGTACACTGCCGCAGCCTGGATGAGTGATCAGTACACTGCCGCAGCGTGGATGAGTGATCTGTACAATGCTGCAGCTTGGGCCAGTGATCAGTACACTGCCGCAGCCTAGGCTAATAATCTCCTGCAGTAGGTATATCTTGCAACATAGGCTGCATTGCAAACACTGATGTAGGGTTTACATCGCATTTATTTGTGTATGTTTCTTTATGACGGTGAACACATGAAGTAGCCGTTGTGACGAAGGCAGTATGGAGTATATTGCAATACTTTGTACAGCGATATAATATATATATATATATATATATATATATATATATATATATATATATATATATTTATTTATTCATTATTCATTTTGCTTTGTCGCTGTCTCCCGCGTTAGCGAGGTAGCGCAAGGAAACAGACGAAAGAATGGCCCAACCCACCCACATACACATGTATATACATACACGTCCACACACGCAAATATACATACCTATACATCTCAATCTACACATATATATATATACACACACAGACATATACATATATACACATGTACATAATTCATACTGTCTGCCTTTATTTATTCCCATTGCCACCTAGCCACACATGGAATAACATCCCCCTCCCCCCTCATGTGTGCGAAGGAGCGCTAGGAAAAGACAACAAAGGCCCCATTCGTTCACACTCAGTCTCTAGCTGCATTGTAATAATGCACTGAAACCACAGCTCCCTCTCCACATCCAGGCCCCACAGAACTTTCCATGGTTTACCCCAGACGCTTCACATGCCCTGGTTCAATCCATTGACAGCACGTCGATCCCGATATACCACATCGTTCCAATTCACTTTATTCCTTGCCCGCCTTTCACCCTCCTGCATGTTCAGGCCCCGATCACTCAAAATCTTTTTCACCCCATCTTTCCACCTCCAATTTCGTCTCCCACTTCTCATCGTTCCCTCCACCTCTGACAATCTTTCCTCACTCATTCTCTCCATGTGACCAAACCATTTCAAAACACCTTCTTCTGCTCTCTCAACCACACTCTTTTTATTTCCACACACCTCTCTTACCCTTACGTTACTTACTCGATCAAACCACCTCACACCACATATTGTCCTCAAACATCTCATTTCCAGCACATCCACCCTCCTGCGCACAACTCTATCCATAGCCCACGTCTCGCACCCATACAACATTGTTGGAATCACTATTCCTTCAAACATACCTATTTTTGCTTTCCGAGATAATGTTCTCGACTTCCACTCATTCTTCAAGGCTCCCAGAATTTTCGCCCCCTTCCCCACCCTATGATTCACTTCCGCTTCCATGGTTCCATCCGCTGCCAGATCCACTCCCAGATATCTAAAACACTTTACTTCCTCCAGTTTTTCTCCATTCAAACTTACCTCCCAACTGACTTGACCCTCAACCCTACTGTACCTTATAACCTTGCTCTTATTCACATTTACTCTTAACTTTCTTCTTTCACACACTTTACCAAACTCAGTCACCAGCTTCTGCAGTTTCTCACATGAATCAGCCACCAGCGATGTATCATCAGCGAACAACAACTGACTCACTTCCCAAGCTCTCTCATCCACAACAGACTTCATACTTGCCCCTCTTTCCAAAACTCTTGCATTCACCTCCCTAACAACCCCATCCATAAACAAATTAAACAACCATGGAGATATCACACACCCCTGCCGCAAACCTACATTCACTGAGAACCAATCACTTTCCTCTCTTCCTACACGTACACATGCCTTACATCCTCGATAAAAACTTTTCACTGCTTCTAAGAACTTGCCTCCCACACCATATATTCTTAATACCTTCCACAGAGCATCTCTATCAACTCTATCATATGCCTTCTCCAGATCCATAAATGCTACATACAAATCCATTTGCTTTTCTAAGTATTTCTCACATACATTCTTCAAAGCAAACACCTGACCCACACATCCTCTACCACTTCTGAAACCACACTGCTCTTCCCCAGTCTGATGCTCTGTAAATGCCTTCACCCTCTCAATCAATACCCTCCCATATAATTTGCCAGGAATACTCAACAAACTTATACCTCTGTAATCTGAGCACTCACTCTTATCCCCTTTGCCTTTGTACAATGGCACTATGCAAGCATTCCGCCAATCCTCAGGCACCTCACCATGAGTCATACATACATTAAATAACCTTACCAACCAGTCAACAATACAGTCACCCCTTTTTTAATAAATTCCACTGCAATACCATCCAAACCTGCTGCCTTGCCGGCTTTCATCTTCCGTAAAGCTTTTACTACCTCTTCTCTGTTTACCAAATCATTTTCCCTAACCCTCTCACTTTGCACACCACCTCGACTAAAACACCCTATATCTGCCACTCTATCATCAAACCCATTCAACAAACCTTCAAAATACTCACTCCATCTCCTTCTCACATCACCACTACTTGTTAACACCTCCCCATTTGCCCCCATCACTGAAGTTCCCATTTGCTCCCTTGTCTTACGCACTTTATTTACCTCCTTCCAAAACATATTTTTATTTTCCCTAAAATTTAATGATACTCTCTCACCCCAACTCTCATTTGCCCTCTTTTTCACCTCTTGCACCTTTCTTTTGACCTCCTGCCTCTTTCTTTTATACATCTCCCACTCATTTGCATTTTTTCCCTGCAAAAATCGTCCAAATTCCTCTCTCTTCTCTTTCATTAATAATCTTACTTCTTCATCCCACCACTCACTACCCTTTCTAATCAACCCACTTCCCACGCTTCTCAAGCATCTTTTGCGCAAGCCATCACTGCTTCCCTAAATACATCCCATTCCTCCCCCACTCCCCTTACCTCCTTTGTTCTCACCTTTTTCCATTCTTTACTCAGTCTCTCCTGGTACTTCCTCACACAAGTCTCCTTCCCAAGCTCACCTACTCTCACCACTCTCTTCACCCCAACATTCTCTCTTCTTTTCTGAAACCCCTACAAATCTTCACCTTCGCCTCCACAAGATAATGATCAGACATCCCTCCAGTTGCACCTCTCAGCACATTAACATCCAAAAGTCTCTTTCGCGCGCCTATCAATTAAAACGTAATCCAATAACGCTCTCTGGCCATATATATATATATATATATATATATATATATATATATATATATATATATATATATATATATATATATATACACATACATATATATACATAGAGAGAGAGAGAGAGAGAGAGAGAGAGAGAGAGAGAGAGAGAGAGAGAGAGAGAGAGAGAGAGAGAGAGAGAAAGGTGAAGTACTTCATGTAATTCAACAAAATGTGGATATTTGGTGCTGTTATCTGTTGCCAAAGGAGTTTCCATGATTCTTGACTGCTGGGAGTATTGTTAGGACGAACAAGATTCACAGCAGCATCAATAACTAGGGCAGCAGTTGGTGTTAGTATCACCAGGTACTCTACATCCAGTCCTAGCAACATACCCTCTGTCGACCTCCAGTCGTACAACCAGCTAAGGCCGCTTCGCCCTATCAGGGGTTAAAAGAGCGTCTTATGGAAGTGTGCTCAGTAAGAGCAACACTAGGTGCGTCCTACTTCAACAGCTGCCGGCGCGGTAATGACGCCCAGAAGTGAGGCCAGAAGTGAGGATGAGGCTCGCTTCCCCACTGCTGGTGATGGAGACTCGTTCCTCAGCCAAGAATGTAAACAAAGTTGACCGGTAGAAGTCTGGTGTAAGCTTCGTTTTTTGGTTTGAGAATATTCATTTTCCAGATATACAAACACAAAGCATTTCAGTGAGAGTAGGGGAAAAAGTACATATATAGGGCAAAAATAAAGCGCACAATGGGGGCAATACGTCGACGTAGGAGGGGTGACAGGTGGGCCCGAGTGGGGCCTAGGGACCCAAAGGGTTCTTTTCCCGTTAGAAGAGGAGGGAGGTCTAGGATACATCAAATACATGATATATGATTATAGGTTAGTAAGTGAGGCTGAGCGCAACGTACACGTAGGTTACATTTGTATAGAACTAAGCAAGTTTAAAATGTCATGATGCCATTGTGCTGTGCTATGCCGATGACATCTGTCTTAGCACCTCCTTACCCGAAACCCTTCAACCCGACCAGTCCACTCACTACGCCACTCATTGCGGCCTAGTCATTAACACAGTCATACCAAGAGTTAATTTATGACGACCTTGTTAGAAATGAGAACCATTCCCTAGTACTTCACAATGGTGAAACTGTCACTCATACACTAATCTAGGCACTGATATCGGCCCATTCTATAATGGTGTAGGCGTAGGAAGTGGAGGGTTCTTCTTTTGGTAAATTATACACATAAAGGAAAAGAAGAAGAGGCAGAGGGGTGAAGAGGAAGATGATGACAATGATTATGATAATGAAGATAATTGGATGAAACTTTTCACAAATGAAATCAGAATTGCTCGATTATTTAATGAAAGATATCCAACTTGTCATTTTTGTATCTTTATTACAAAGTATCAAGACCATCATTGTGTTTCATTAACTCAAATACATCAATGTCATGATTGGCTTTGTCACTGGTATGTGAAATGTCTCAGAATTTCTATACTCACTGAACATCATTCCTGCCTCATCACCATCATCATTACCATGATTGTCGTTAGCGGTTAGAACTGCTGTCTGTCTCGTTTGAGACACGTTGACAATAAAATTCTTATGGCAAAGGAAAATTACATCAAAATATCTAAGGATGTTCTGTGGTAAGGGTATCAGAAGCTCTCTAGATTGCAATAGTCGTCAATACTGGCTTTCTCTTGCCTCACCAAGTTATCATCCGCTTCACTAAGGACGACTTCCACTATCTCTGACGCTCCCGAGTGACGCTTCTAAATGGCATTTCTGACTGTCATCTATGAGGCCAAGTCGTGACTTGTCTGTGAGGTACTTTTCAGTGACGTCATTTGATGGCAGTTTTGAGTGATACCCATGGGTAACATTTCTGAGAGAGCCCTTGGGTGACACTTCTGAGTGAGCCCTTAGAGGGTGATTCTGAATGATGCCTTTGGATTGCTTGGATGGCACATCTGAATGAAGCTCTGAGTGACACCACTGAGTGAAGGCCTTGAGTGATTGATATGACTTACACCTTTGAGTGCCACTTTTGGCTGATGTCTTGGAGTAGCTGTTCCTGCTGTCTTGGTGACATAAGTAAAACAAAAAGAGAACATAAATCAAGACAAAGAGTTCTTCCATATAAGACTGGACTATGTAAAACCAATCCATATTTCTTGATATGCGAGACACGAGAAATAAAAGTAAAAAAGGAAGTTCCTCCGGTGTTGGTAATGGAGGCCTTGATGGACAGTGGAGGGAAAATTGTCTGGTCGTTGAGTGGGTGCACAGTGGGTGGCCTGGGGGTAGGAGAGGAGCATGTCCTGAGAGAGAGAGAGAGAGAGAGAGAGAGAGAGAGAGAGAGAGAGAGAGAGAGAGAGAGAGAGAGAGAGAGAGAGAAAGAACGGGATATCTAGTAAACAGGAATGGGGCAAAAAGGTGTTTAATGGCAGAGGAGTGGTTTTTCACGGGGGCTGTCCGAGAGCAGAAGGTTGTCAAAAGGAAGACTACGATCGAGGGATCTGGCTGATGATGGACTGAAATATGGATGACGAGGCATTTATAGGGGAATGGGTAAGATAACAGGGGTAGGACTAGTTCGAAGGGGAGAGGAGCATGAGCGTCTTGCTTCCGGCTGACCGTGACACTCAGTTGCAATTTGTAAAGAGGGAAGGCGGCCATTGATGGGCACCGATGGCAGAGTATAGGGAGAGAGAGAGAGAGAGAGAGAGAGAGAGAGAGAGAGAGAGAGAGAGAGAGAGAGAGACAGAGAGAGAGAGAGTGAGAATCCGTGGTAAGTAACTTTTGAGTCACCGTGTATCTTGGCACTAATTTCCCGTCGTGTTGTCTAAGTAAATAAACCCCCTTTGTCCCCAGACTGTCTTTGTCCTCACAGTTCAGCATTTTCTTCCACCAGACGAGAATGCTAATTAATTTCTTCACTGAATATTGTTGAAAGTTTTCTTTTCATTAGATACTTACAGTGAAACGCTTTCCTGAAGATACAAATAACGAGTAATTTGTTGACTGTATATCTGAGGTACTCTGCAGAAGGAGAATGTGTCGACGAATGAGGCGTTCGTGAGTGAAGTTTCACTGTATCTAATGCATCAAGAACCGGGTCTCTGGACGTGCTGCCTGTATCTTGAATGTAACAAACCATAGCTTTTAATAATGATAACGTCAGAACTTGTTATCTTGTTGATACAGAGGTCTTTCACGCAAGAATTAAGGATGATCACAATAGTCTACATGTAACGGTAGGAACCTGAGACATTCTGTGACTACAGTAACTCGTGTATATCGGTTCGAATTCTCAGAGCAGGAAGTTTACCTTTCATGATATCACATAACCATTTTTCGTGCATAATAAAGTGTTTCTGGGAGTAGTGGATCCACTTTTCCAACAATAAACAATACCTGACCTTAAATCTTAATCAACATTTAAACTTAGAGTTTAATTAACACCTGCAGCAAGGTGTAACACCTGTCACCTTACCTCTTCATCTGTACCTGGTGTAACACCTGTCACCTTACCTCTTTCTCTGTTGCTTCTGTAAAGCCAGTAACCTTAACTCTCCCATAGTACCTGTTGTAACATCTGTAACTTTATATCTCCCTCACTACCTAGTGTAGCATCTGTAACTGCTCCCTTTGAGCCAAGTGTATTGCCAGTATCCTTATCTCTCCGTCTGTACTTGCTTTAACGCTTGCAACTTTCTTTCTCTCGCTACCTGCTCTAACTCCGTAGCCTTACATCTCCCTCTGTTCTTATTATAGCTCCTGTAACTTTACCTCTGTGTCTACCGTAACATCTGCAACTTTAGCTCTCCCTGCAACTACAGTGACTCTTACTCTAGGTGCTTCTTAAGTTACTGTATACAACATATTTGGAATTCTAAAATACTTCCAGATATTACATACTTAGAATTTTGAAAGTTTTCTTTTAAGTACCATTTTCAAGATTGCTGACTACATTTAAAGCTCATGTCAAAACAAGTCACATCTGCGGGTGGACTGTGGCCTGATTCAAACACAGGAAACAACACGCAGTGGCATAACATGGGTATGCAACCGATTGGCTTTCCATGACAAGCAAGGCACCACAAGGCTTAGTCCTGGGACCAATACTTTTCCTTATGCTAATGTTCTGGGGACAGGACACAGGACACAAGAATTTCAAGATTTGACGATGAAGCGAAAGCAGGAACTATAGCGGAGTCGAAAAAGGCTTAAAAATTCAAAGTGAATTGGACAAACTAATAGAGTGATCAGCGACATGGCGAATGTAATTTCAAAGTGGGTAGAAAACATTTCAGCTGTATAGTTGCGGGATCGCTGAATTAGAGTACCACCAGATGCAATAAATGCAAAGACTATCAACAGTTTTATATCAAAACTAGACCAAGACTTCACTATTAACAGCAAACAGTCCTGTTTCAAGAAGGAAAAAAAATGGAGTTGCTATGTAAACTTAAATCATTCCTCTTATTTCCACTATTTTCCAAATTTGAGTTTCCCCCACAGAGCAGCCAGCTGTACTCGAAGTAATGAACAATTCCCTTCGCACCTTCCTATAAGATTCCTACAGCTGTATACTTTTTCCACATTGTTTGAAAAGAGAGGTGGACGGGGAGGTTCCTCCTGCTTTACTAACTTGCTTATGTAACACCTGTAATCTAACATTTCATGACCTCTTGATCTAACTCATTTCTTTAACATATGAATTACGGAAAATTAATGGCATTGACAAGAACTTGAAAAGAAAGGGAAATTTGCTGATGAGAACTCGGCCTGAACATGAAGACGTCGTTGGAAGTTCTGTCTCATAATTAAAGAAAAAATGATGAGTGAAAATAATTGTTTAGACTACAGGAATGTGTCCTCGTCAGAGTGTCTGCTGGTGTGCTGAATCTTTGCGTTCGTCAGAAGACTTACGAAGGAAAACTGACTAATATTATTCATTCTACGAAAATTAATCACAGTAATGACTCTTGTAGTGACATTTGAAGGTGCGTATTCAAACATCGTTTCCTCTTACAGGAAGGGAGATATCACGAGAAATATCATTAAAGATGTAGACTAGAAAAAACAAACAAACATGGAAACTTGGAACAATTGTGTGTGGACTGACCATTGAGGGCTGGTAGTTTCGAAGCCTTGTTGTGGTAGCGTCTGACATACAGGAGAACCACAAACACCAGCAGCAAGAAGAACATGGCTCCTCCCACCAACACAATAAACCATGCCTCCCTCACCACACCTTCCGAACCTGCGTGCCGATTGGCTAGTGGGTTCAGTAGGGCAGGATCGGTCTGGAGCCTGACTGGTTGTGAGGATGGCCCCTCTCCCATCTTGGAAAGCGCTGATAGGCTGACTAAGTAGATGTGGCCTGGGATCAAGGGTGCCAACTGATAGCTGAAAGTTGAAGAGTTGACGGTCTTGTTGACGAAGATTGAGCTCCCGTTGACAAGCGCAGTGATCTGTCAGGAAAAAAATGATTATGAAAAGAAAAAAATAAGTTTAGAATTGATTTGGAATTGATAAAGATAATGGAATGAGCAAATGAAATAAAACCTAAATTACAACCCTCCACTGCAGGAACATCTTCCGCCAGTACCTGTACGAAGTCAAGAAAAGAAAATCACATGGAAAAGATGTTAGTACCGGGTCCTTTATGTCGCTGATTAAAACGAAAATGGAAAGATAAGAAAGTCTACTGGAAAAAGCACCAAATGAAACTGGCAAAGTAAAGTGTCTGTGAGAGAAGACACCATACAACAGAGTCTTACATCACTACCCCTCTCCACCCAGGGAGCCAGCCACTGGCCACAGTCCACCACTGGACAACACACGATAGTGGCTAGTGTACCGTAGCTCCAGCTCATCATTTCCCCTGATAGAAACGGTTTGCCTCGCTCTGGATAAGTTCCTCTCCCACGGGGCATCGTCAAGCACTCCTTATATTTCAGGAAATTCGTGTTTAATGATGAAGAATATGCGGGACTGTAATGGACTCAGAAGGGGTGGGGTGGGGCAGTGCATGTGAGCCTATGAGGCCCAGCACACAGCGATGGAAGGTGAGAGGCAGAGGGTGAAAGATTGGAACACTGAAAATTAACCTGCCGCAATTTTTACAGCAAATTCTACTCTTTCACACTCTCCTTCACGATACCTTTATCACATTAGCCTAGGATTCCTTCTCCAGGAGTTGCTATAACTTCAAAGATGCGCTACAATCAGTAGCAAGGAAAGGATGGACTCCTGTGAAATGTGTTCCTCGACAAGATTGTACTTCGATTACAACCTCGTCAAGGCTGACTTTTCATTTTCGCCCTAATCGCGCGCGAGCGGGATATATATATATATATATATATATTTTTTTTTTTTTTTTTTTTTGCCGCTGTCTCCCGCGTTTGCGAGGTAGCGCAAGGAAACAGACGAAAGAAATGGCCCAACCCACCCCCATACACATGTATATACATACGTCCACACACGCAAATATACATACCTACACAGCTTTCCATGGTTTACCCCAGACGCTTCACATGCCCTGATTCAACCCACTGACAGCACGTCGACCCCGGTATACCACATCGATCCAATTCACTCTATTCCTTGCCCTCCTTTCACCCTCCTGCATGTTCAGGCCCCGATCACACAAAATCTTTTTCACTCCATCTTTCCACCTCCAATTTGGTCTCCCTCTTCTCCTCGTTCCCTCCACCTCCGACACATATATTCTCTTGGTCAATCTTTCCTCACTCATTCTCTCCATGTGCCCGAACCATTTCAAAACACCCTCTTCTGCTCTCTCAACCACGCTCTTTTTATTTCCACACATCTCTCTTACCCTTACGTTACTTACTCAATCAAACCACCTCACACCAGACATTGTCCTCAAACATCTCATTTCCAGCACATCCATCCTCCTGCGCACAACTCTATCCATAGCCCACGCCTCGCAACCATACAACATTGTTGGAACCACTATTCCTTCAAACATACCCATTTTTGCTTTCCGAGATAATGTTCTCGACTTCCACACATTCTTCAAGGCTCCCAGAATTTTCGCCCCCTCCCTCACCCTATGATCCACTTCCGCTTCCATGGTTCCATCCGCTGCCAGATCCACTCCCAGATATCTAAAACACTTCACTTCCTCCAGTTTTTCTCCATTCAAACTCACCTCCCAATTGACTTGACCCTCAACCCTACTGTACCTAATAACCTTGCTCTTATTCACATTTACTCTTAAATTTCTTCTTTCACACACTTTACCAAACTCAGTCACCAGCTTCTGCAGTTTCTCACATGAATCAGCCACCAGCGCTGTATCATCAGCGAACAACAACTGACTCACTTCCCAAGCTCTCTCATCCCCAACAGACTTCATACTTGCCCCTCTTTCCAAAACTCTTGCATTCACCTCCCTAACCACCCCATCCATAAACAAATTAAACAACCATGGAGACATCACACACCCCTGCCGCAAACCTACATTCACTGAGAACCAATCACTTTCCTCTCTTCCTACACGTACACATGCCTTACATCCTCGATAAAAACTTTTCACTGCTTCTAACAACTTGCCTCCCACACCATATATTCTTAATACCTTCTACAGAGCATCTCTATCAACTCTATCATATGCCTTCTCCAGATCCATAAATGCTACATACAAATCCATATATATATATATATATATATATATATATATATATATATATATATATAGAGAGAGAGAGAGAGAGAGAGAGAGAGAGAGAGAGAGAGACCAAAATTAACTTCCCAGAGAACACGGGCCAGTGCAGGTGAAGTGTAATCAGCGGTAAAAGTCAACCTTATCAATATTTGAGGTAATTCTTCAGGGTCGAGGGACATCTAACAGCCAGGCACCGCCGACCATCGCTCCACCAGACACACCAGGAGGAAACTCTGGATTAATTATTCACTTCCCGTCTTGATGATCGTGCCCAACAAGACTACTGCTGGTATTTCTTTGCTTTACCATAAAATTTACTTAACTTACTTGTGAATTGTTACATTTGGTGCTGTGGTACCACCACTGATGACCCCAGTCATTCTTTGTGACCATGGGCATGCCTGCCTGACACTTGCATTTTTGTCTCTCTACCTCTACACTGCAACACGATCCCGGCAACACGACCCCTGCAACACGATCCCGGCAACACGACCCCTGCAACACGACCCCTGCAACATGCGCGACAGTACGACTCTTTTGTGTGATTGCCCATCTTGGACTTGACCCATAGGCGTCACAATGACGTGCTTAAAATGTTACAATGGACTCTCTCTCTCTCTCTCTCTCTCTCTCTCTCTCTCTCTATATATATATATATATATATATATATATATATATATATATATATATATATATATATATATATATATATATATAAGCTAAAGAAATATTCAGCATTCTTGTTTTTCTCGTGAGTTTCGTTAAGAAAATATGAGAGAATCATAATAACCGGAAATGACAATATTTGTTTGTACTGCCGTATTTCCTGCGGGAGGCAGTAGGTCATCATGACCACGTCATAACAGTTGACTTTCCCGCTACAACTTACTCAAACATTATGTTGGTAGTGGTGTTGGTGTTGGTGGTGGTGGTGGGTCGAGCGTCTACAAGGAGTCTCACATCCTCGACGCCAGTTGTTGTCTTCGTATCTTATCATTCAAGGAAGTGAATCACTTATTTATATCAGACATGAACGATACAGATGTCGATCTTAATAGTACTCTGTAAGCAAAAGTGAATAATGTAAAGAAAAAATAACGTAACAGAAGAAAACTCCAGCATGTTGAAGTGTTCGGTTCTCGAAATCATATTTACATACAAAATCAAAATTTCAATATTTCTTCTTACAAACAATAAAGAATCTACATAATGTCTATCGCAAAATTCACACATGTGTCTCAAACACATGAAGTCCAAGTGTTTATGTAGAATATGAAGATATCAAAATGATTCCACTTAACCTCTAACAATAACCTCACATCAACATATCGTGACAAGAAAAACAATCTTATTCAAAGTTATGATAATCACAATATTTTGACGAGAAACTTTAAAAATCAAGGTTTTCTCTGGACTTCTTAAAATCAGAGTTTCCAGCTCAGAACAGACACTCAAAATCGGATTCCAGACAGACCGCGAGAAGAAAGCTTTACGAGCTACACAGAGATCCTGAGCAACACCGACCGTATGGCCGGATCTTAACTGCTCGGGGTGTGTGAGCAACAGCCTTATGATGAGCCTTCGATTAGCACGGTTTTGTCCCTGATGAGGGGTTCACTGTGGCGCAAGGCTCCCGTACGTGTCCCTTATACTGATAAGGTCCTGCTTAAGGGCAGGGCGAGGGGAGAAGAGGAGAGGGAGGGGTATAGGAAGGGGTGAGGAGGAGGAGGAAGGGCAAGAGGAGAGAGAGGATAGGAAAGGTGGGGAGAGGTAGGAGGAAGAGATGGAATGTATCGGAGGGAGGAGGGGGAGAAGTGGTGAGAGGGGAATAGGAGAGAGAGGAGAGGAAGAGAAGAGAGGACAGAGCAGTGGAGGTGAGGGTGTGTAGATTAGTGGTGAAGGAGGGAGAGGAAATGAGAGGGAAGGAGGAGTAGGGGTGGGTGGGTTGGAAGAATGGGAAGAGAGGGAGTGGGAGACAAAGGAGAGAAGTGAGGGGAGAGGAGAGTAGGTATAATGAAAGGTGAGATGAGAGAGGTTGCAGGGTGGGAGAGGGCAGGTCAGAGGGGCGGTTGTTAGCTGAAATAAAGTGAAATTTCTTGGTGATGAGGAAATTTTAGAGTGGGAGAAGGTGGAGTGCTGGGGGAAGGAGGGAGCGAGATACGAGAGTTGGGGAGTAAGAGGAGCAGGATCCTGCAGGTGAGACAAACAGGCATGATGGCCACAGTGATACTAAACCATAAGGATCATCCACAAACAATTTGCATTTAACTTTCTCAAGTAACGTGAAATTTTGAGCGAAGTAGTTATGTGTTACAACAACACTGTAGCTGCTCTCCACATACTCGCTCTGTCTGACTGATCTGTTGTGTGTAGTTTGCAGCTTTGTTATATCTGCTTATAAGACTGTATAAGACTTGACAGATGAGGCACAGTTCAGAGTGGAACGGGAGAGTATCTTGTAGAGGAAGCTGTGAGGTTCTTTATCTTGTCCAGTTTTGGTGTGAGTCATATACTAGTGTGTGTCTTAAAAAGAAAAAAATTATCGAAAGTGATCTTTATCATTTATGACGCTTACAGCATTTAATGGAAAACATCCAATAACTGGAAGTATTATTCACATTGATTAGTGGCCTGTATAATTACTTGTACTGATTACTATTGGCGTTACGGGAAGAGAGTTTTACTCTTGTCTTGTTACCCCGTCCCTTAACCTTATCTATATGTATCATGTCTTTACTCCTACATATGTCATATGTATACACACAAACACACACACACACATACACCCTAACCCCTAGGGAAGGATAAACAGCCGGGTGGACTGCAGGGTGGCTGCCACGACCAGGATTCGAACCTACGTGGGTATGATCCTAGACGGACCGTGTACGCGTGATGGTCAATAACGCCAATAACTACACCATGGACGTCCGTGTGTGTGTGTGTGTGTGTGTGTGAGTAATAATACACACATTTCTCCATTCGTCCAGAGCGAAGGTGAGGAAAATGATGTTGAAAATTCTTGCGACCACAAGGGTTGCCGGCCTCTTGTCTCGTCTCATTATGTCAACAAAATATGAGCTGAAGGCTGGGCGTTCATTCATAAGCCTCGCTCTCTATTTCATGGACAGTAATGAGGCAGACTTGAACCTATAAAACAGCCTTCTGGAATGCCCATGTGAATGGCTGACTGAAAAAACTTTTCATAGACGTTTCCGAGGAGGTGTACCGTACATGTGGATGTTGTTCACTCGGACTATATTGTATATTTTTCCTTTAAACCAGATATATAACTAAATAACACACTCCGTCTCCATTATTCATTCCTTCAGTACAAGAAGAACGCAAATGTAGAAGTTCATCACAGATATGGAGTACATGATGTGGTCATGACATAAACAAATTTGTATCTCAGTAAACTGTTTCCCTGAGACTGACTCTGGCTGTTGATAATACGTGGTCGAAAGCTTGTCTGTGGTACGTAGTGCAGCCATGCATTCTTGCAAAGTAATGATACTCATGTTTTATCGAGAATATAGTCTCTTTTTCATTGTATTCTATAGAGCGTGATTTCGCTGGGGGTTTGACATTCATGTAGACCTTATCTGTCGTGCTCTTCAGGTTGTCAGAAATACTTTGACGCTTCCAACATTCGGAGTGTTTTGACCCCTCATGATGACCAGTTGGGAACCGTTACAGAGTATTGTGTTCAGCTCATCTTCGTGTTTAAATTTGTTTTTCTCGATCTGCAACTTTTGACTTATCATTCCTCGTGATAATCATCAGTCTGGTTCATCATGTACACACCCTCTCTTGCTCAGTGGACTTCTGTGCCCACCTTTGCTCTTGTCTCATCCTACCCTCGTTCTCAACTCTGCTACTACCCCTTCTCTCTGCTCATTAGCGTCCCCTCCCCTCCTGATACGTAGCCTCTCCCTCTCATCTTTTGTTCACCTTCCCATCATCATCTCAGCTTCTCCTTTGTCTTCCTCCTCCTCCTCCTGTTCACCGCTCTCCTCGTACCACGGTATCTTCGCTCTAGTTCCCGCTGCTCTGCCTCCCTTTGTTATCTCTCCTCACTTTCCTCAGGCTGTCTGTTTCCTAAGGCTGCTCTACTCTCTTTCCCTTTTTTTGTTCCTCGTCTCTCTCTTCCTCTTAACTCTTCTTTCTATTCCCTCTCTCCCTCTCAACCTTCCTTCTAATCTGCTTCTTCCCCTAACTATTTCTCTGTCTGTCTGTCTGTCTGTCTGTCTGTCTCTCTCTCTCTCTCTCTCTCTCTCTCTCTCTCTCTCTCTCTCTCTCTCTCTCTCTCTCTCTCGCACATCCTTATCTTTTATTTTACTTTACCGTAATCATTGATAGTCTCCTCGTCCTCCAGGTCCTCACTTCCCCTCTGTTACTCCTGCCATACTTCTCCCCCATCTTCCATCTGATCTTCCCTCCCATCATCCTCTGATGATGATGCTCCAGTGTACATACGAAGCAAACTTTGATATTGTTGTGTTGTATGGCAGCATCACAGGGAGCAGAGACCAACGGGTTTGAAAGAATTCAGAAGCACCTGGCAATCACAAGCCAGGGGATAATGGAACATATCATAATGAGAGGTTAAGGGAACTCGAAATTTACTGTCTAAAAAGGAGAGAGAGAGAGAGAGAGAGAGAGAGAGAGAGAGAGAGAGAGAGAGAGAGAGAGAGAGAGAGAGAGAGAGAGAGAGACCAGTAATCTATGCATAGCAACAAACTGAAGGGATCCAACCCAGCGAGCATAATCTATAAACGTCAGAAGAAAGAAAAAGAAATTAAATCTGTGAGAATCGCTTTGCGTGTACCAAAAGATGTCAAACAAGAATAAATGGAAACCTAACGAGAAAGATGGAAAGACCTTTACTCTCTGTCAAGTGGAATAAAGCCCCTAATGTAGGAGACTGAAACCTTTAGAAGTCTGGGTAAGCAGCTGAGGGCTGTCCAAGATGAACACAAGACTGATAACTATGCAGCGTGCGTAGCGGCAGACAGCAACAGTGCAGTTAATCAAGCAAGGTCTGTGGTGAGCGATACGCGTTTGCCTAGGATAATGGCAGAATCCTGTCATAAGTAGGTAGGTAAGACTTGTGTTATTCCTTCCTTCTCTCTTCCTCCTCCATCTGGAACCTTCCTCTCCCACCTTCTTGTGTCACTTCCCGCTGCCTCGCTCCCTCTCTCTCCTCTCCCCTTTCCCCCCGCTCACAAGAAGCGGCTGGGTGTCCACCACCATCATGATTAATGAAGAGTAAACACCGGTATATTTCACTGCAATTTAATCTGTTGGCGCTTTTCCTGCCCCCTCAACATCCCCCTCCCACTCCCCGGGGGTCCCTGCTGCTGACGACTGCCTGCGTCTGGGATGGGCTCCCCAATCCCCCCAGCTGCTGACGTGCTGACGACTGCCTGGGGTCTGGGGTCTCCCAGCCTGGACTGCTGACGTCTGCTTGGCGTCTGGGTGAGAGAGTGGCGGGAGGGAGGGAGAGGAGGAATGGAAACGAATAACAGAAGAGAGAGAGAGAGAGAGAGAGAGAGAGAGAGAGAGAGAGAGAGAGAGAGAGAGAGAGAGAGAGAGAGAGAGAGAGAGAGAGAGAGCCTACCTACGCGTACCGTCGACGAGATTCTGCCAATAGGCAGAGTTAACAAGTAGTGCTCACCGCATGTCGTGCCTGTGACAATACTTTACCTCCACCATAATAGTTTATGTACACTATTTCTTCTTTTGTTCACGAAGTGTTTCTGAATTATCTTTAACTTGTTTATTTCCATTGCTATGTCGACTGTTATTCATGTTTTCTGAGTTATACTCCATGAAAATACATAATATAGTTACGAAAAGCGATAAACACAACTATTGATGGATGATTATTTGCAAGTTCTCAAAAAACGGAAGTAATTTTGAGGTGAAAATGATGCAAAGTATTTGAAATTACTCTTGAATGATAATAATGATGTCCTGTAGAATGTAACGTAATGGTAGCAAATTCCTGTAGCATCTAACGCTGCAGCAGTACAGTCCTGTAGCATCTAGAATCATAACAGTACGGTCCTGCAGTGTGTGACCATACAGAATGAGTCATTAGAGATCTTTATAACATTAACACGATCGTGCAATTCTTCAGGACGTCGGTACGATTCTCTAGTACAACTGTACTACTCATGAACACGACGGTATCATCATAGTTGCAGGTCGCACCGTCCTGCTTTCAAGTCGTATCGTCGTTTTGGGGGAATTAACGTCTTTATCTAGAGTGAAATAAGTTTTTCAGTCCATCTCAAGAGATCATTGTCAAAAAATATTTGTTTTCCCAACGGCTACGGCCTCCACTACAGCTTTCTAAGCACCGCTACAAATCTGTGTTTACGCTGAGGACTCGACTGTAAGAAGGGAGCAAAACTTTGTACTCAGAGCCGGGGTTCGGAAATGATCTATCGCATGACGACATGATGCTGCATGAAGGGCATAGCTCATCTTTTCCCTCTATTTGTCTATGTTTCTGCCTTTCTACTCTCCCTCCTTCCCTCTCCCCGCTTTCTGCCCTGACCAGATTCTCCCATCCCTCTCACCGCCTCCTGGCCTACCATACTCTGCCTCTCACACCAGATATTGACAGTGGGTGTTACCCACTGTCATGAATATGAGGCGCTTGGCTGTGGTGTGGTTCATGGTACCGAGGGAAGTCTGTTTAAATACGTTATCATCACCTTGAAATATTCCCGGTGTTGGACTAGGCTCACGGCAAGAGGGGATTTGGAAGATCATAGGTTACGTGAGGTCAAGGACTGCTTGTGGAAGGAGCAATGTCAGATACAATGTTAATGGCGAAGAGATGCAGCCTCCTTGATACAGAGAGGGCCTGACACGTCAGTTTCTCAATACATAGTCCAGAGCAGTGGCGGTTAGTGTGTACAACTGCCAAAGGTATGGTATAGATGTTTAGATTATTTAGTTTTCTTATATACTTAATTACTTTTCCCGCCTTAGCCAAGAAGCGTCAGGAACGAACGAATAATGGCCTCATTAGCACACACCCTTTATCTACCTGTCATAGGTAATGTTAACAGGGTGAACGAGGGCATATGAAGCAGCCAGGGTGAACAACAGAGCAGGCTGAGGCTTGGCTGTGGATGGTGTCCTGTGGAGTTGGCTGCGGATGGTATTCTGTGGGGGTCGGCTGTGGACGGTAGAGACAATAGAAAAGGCCAACCCTTTAAGGAAGAAAGTAGGAACCTTGAGGACGGTGGTGCTACCCTCGAGTACGGTGGTGGACACCTGAGTACGATAAAACGAACTTTGAGCAAGACAGTGCGACGCTTGGTATGATGGCTCAGCCATAGACATGGAGTGGTGCCTCAGTGCAGTTACCTGGTGAGTGGAAGATGAGAGACGGTGTGATACTTATCATGTGAAGACGTTGGCTTGTGACCTGGGCTAGGTGTGTGTTCTTGGGCCGGGGTGTTAGCGGCTGTGTGTGTGAAGGAAGTTGTAGTAATGGTAATAATAATAATAATGAAAATAATAATAATAATAATAATAATAATAATAATAATAATAATAATAATAATAATAATAGGTTTATTTATTACCACTTAAGTTATACATGATAGAGTAACATTGTCTTGGTTGACAATATCATATTACGTACGTAAGTTATGTTAAAAACATTAACAATACAAAATAAAATACTGTCATAAACAGACTAAAACAAGAATTTTGAAATGATAATGATACGCGAGGCTGGAGGCAGCATTAGTCACTTGAACTCATGGGAAGTTAGGCAGCCGGGTGGAGGGAGTTGACTGTTTATTTGATGTAAGACTACTGCTACTGCTGAGGATATGATACTACTACTATTACTACTACTACCACTACTAGTACTACTGTACTACTACTACAACTGCTATCATTCTTTCTTGAAAAAGATCTACATAACTGTACCACTCACCAGTACAACTACAATGACTTTCGCAATAATCTTGTTGCTACAGCATCCACTTTCCCAGCTCTTGATTATGTATATAATCACATATGAGGATATGATTATTTGAAAGATTTAGATTATGGCTGGAACCTTTCAGAGAGCACCAGGGGTGTCACGTGAGAGAACAAAACAAAGCACAGTGCTTGCAGTCACACAACAGGCTGGCTACATGCCTGCCTCACACGAAACTAATGGTATGTAAACCTCCTTTTGCTGCAGCTTGTTTATATAAGAGAACTTCCCGCTGAAGCAGTGCTGCTTGCTCGACCAGTGTCTGGGTCTCTGCTCTCAGTGGTGGTGGCTCGACCAGTTGCTCGCTTTATGGCGGTGGGTCGACCAGTCTCTTATGGTCAGTGGAAGTAGGTCGAATACTCTTTCCGTTTAGCGATGATGAGTCGACCAGTCCTCATTATGTGATTCTGGTCCAACCAATGTCTCATCCTGTTATTCGAGGAGAAGAAACATTAAAATTTCTTCAGGACAAGCGAGCTCGAATCCTGAGAAGATACGTAGTATACGTTCAGAGTCTCATGTAGACTCAGTTGTGAGTAGTGACAGTGTTAAACCGAGTTCCTTGTAGGCTTTGCTGCTGCTTGTACAAAGCAACGATGTGGACGGCGTGGTTTCAAGGAACCTCACTGGCAGTGCTTTCAGAGTCTGAGGAGTTACGTGGGTCACAAAGACCCATATCAGGGAGGAGCCTCTCTCGCAGCTGACGATAATTGTTAATACGACTGTTAAGGTTGATTGTTACAAATTATTGTTAAAAGACGTGTGTTCAAAGCGACCGTCAATGTAGGTCTGACGCGGATATCGGCACCGGTCGAGCCACACATTTCCCAGTATGGCAGACCTACTACACACACGGTGTGGAGTCTACAGCTTCCTACGGTGTCACCCTCACCCAAAGTCATTCACATTAGCGAAGATCAATTCTACTCTACATTCGTGCTAGTTTCCCACCTCTGTTTCTCTTCATCCTACGTGCCAATACCCCACCTCATTACTTCCCTCTCTCCCCTTCCCTCCTTCGCTGTAGTTGTTACGGACTTCGTTACAGAGGAAGCATCACCTCCCTGGCTGCTAGAAAGATTAGCTGCAGCAGCTTGTGCACGGGTTGCCTCATGAGTGTGGCGTGACCTCGCCTCGTGAAGGTCGCCTCTAAAAATAAGGTCCTAAAAGATGCTTTTCTGCTTTTATATTTGGAAGTCTTGAATGAGGCTCCAGGAACATCGTTTTCTCCTTATATATTTCAGGTATTCTGGTCATTGTTAGGAAAAAAAGTTTGGAATCGTAACAGGTTGTGTCTATGTGCTGTGGTATTAAGCTTGACACTGTAAAACTTAGCACATTTAAAATCGGTATCTATTCTCATTTTTGATTCTTAGAATAAATCAGGTGAATACCAGAGATCCATCCATCAATTTTTGTGATGCTATTCCGACAGCTGCAGTTCTTCAGCATAGTTTTATTTAAACTTATGTTTCCCTGTGTGTGCTCGCAGCCTCACAGTTTACTTTTACATCGGGTTGTCTTGCACCGCTGTTTATCTGCATTCACATGAGCTCTACAACACTCTTTTTCTCTTATTTCATCAACTACAGTTATTTCATATGCTTATCTCAACATCTTTGTGGATCATTCAACATGATGAAATCTTAAGTTCACTACATTTCAACCATCTGTATCAATGTATTGCTCCGTTATTCAACATTATTCTCCCTCCTGCACGACACCACTGACTTTCTTTTCCCTTTGTTCCTTCTAGTTTGTGCGAGTTTCAGGCCAGGCGCTATGGTGGGATCTGTTACCTTATACATACTCCGCCGACTTGTACGAAAATATCTTTCGTTGAGATCCGAAACGAGAATAGAGCAAACATGAAACTCTGTATCCTGTCAGAGAGAGAGAGAGAGTGCAGAAAACAACAGACACACAGACACATAAGAAGAAAGCAATAGACACAACAGAAACAAGACAGGGATGAAGGAAAAGACAGCAGAGGAAAAAAAAAAGCAGAAGCAAGAGCCAGCACACTAAAAGGAAGTTTGTCAATAACAAAAAGCCACACAAACTAATGCATGAGCTCAGCGGACGCCTAACAAAAGACACAGACCACTAGTGACCCGCGCTGCTCGGGCAAGGCCATTCTTAACTGGAATTCTGCCTCCAGGATTACCAGGAGGTGCAGCAGGAGACCCAGTAAAAGTCAGCACACATCACTCTAGAGATACTCCGCCAAACGTTTTCAACAACAACAACAGGCATGGCTGGCTTCTATGAGAGGTCAGCGGAAGCAGGTATGTAAACAAGCGGTAACAAACATACCCAGGAGGCAGGCAGTAACCGTCGGCAGCAGTTGTGAGCAGCAGGCAGTAAGTGTCCCGAGGCAGACCCCGGCAGAAGGCAACGGGTCGTGTAATGTGTTGAAGACAGAGGGTGTGGTTCAGTGACCTCCTCCTGGACGACACAAGGCGACCACAAGCGTGGTGATGGTGGTGATCATGACTGTGGTGATGGTGATGATCATGACTGTGGTGATGGTGATGATCATGACTGTGGTGATGGTGGTGATCATGACTGTGGTGATGGTGATGATCATGACTGTGGTGATGGTGGTGATCATGACTGTGGTGATGGTGATGATCATGACTGTGGTGATGGTGATGATCATGACTGTGGTGATGGTGATGATCATGACTGTGGTGATGGTGATGATCATGACTGTGGTGATGGTGATGATCATGACTGTGGTGATGGTGATGATCATGACTGTGGTGATGGTGATGATCATGACTGTGGTGATGGTGGTGATCATGACTGTGGTGATGGTGGTGATCATGACTGTGGTGATGGTGGTGATCATGACTGTGGTGATGGTGGTGATCATGACTGTGGTGATGGTGGTGATCATGACTGTGGTGATGGTGGTGATCATGACTGTGGTGATGGTGGTGATCATGACTGTGGTGATGGTGATGATCATGACTGTGGTGATGGTGATGATCATGACTGTGGTGATGGTGATGATCATGACTGTGGTGATGGTGATGATCATGACTGTGGTGATGGTGATGATCATGACTGTGGTGATGGTGATGATCATGACTGTGGTGATGGTGATGATCATGACTGTGGTGATGGTGGTGATCATGACTGTGGTGATGGTGGTGATCATGACTGTGGTGATGGTGGTGATCATGACTGTGGTGATGGTGGTGATCATGACTGTGGTGATGGTGATGATCATGACTGTGGTGATGGTGATGATCATGACTGTGGTGATGGTGATGATCATGACTGTGGTGATGGTGATGATCATGACTGTGGTGATGGTGGTGATCATGACTGTGGTGATGGTGATGATCATGACTGTGGTGATGGTGGTGATCATGACTGTGGTGATGGTGGTGATCATGACTGTGGTGATGGTGCTTGCGGTGGTGATACCGCTTCTTATGGTAGCGGTGGTGATGGTATTATTAAGGTGGTGGTGGTAGTGGCGGCGTTGGTGATGGTGGTGCTAGAAATGGTGGTGGAAGTGGTGAGGTGTTCTAGTATCAATGGTGGTGGTGCTTGTGAAAATGATGGTAGTGGTTGTGGTGATGGTGGTAGTAATCATTATTCGTGCTCCACAATCATGTTCGTTATTTGCTGACACGAGGTCAAAGCTGGGCTTACAGACAAGATAGTCAAGATGGCGGATGGGCCCTGCACACCATCCTGAGCCATCCTACAGTCAAGTGTTCCAGCATACAGACTCGATCTGGCACAACAGGTATACAGCCCCCAGTCGCTGCCCACTGAGCCACGGGGGCTCCATCATTCCTTCCAGGTGCTGGGTAATCTCGGGTCAAGCAGTTTAATGACGAAGATGGAATCCTTCTTGAGGAAAAAACATTAACTCGCATGTTAGATCTTGAGAGTGAGAGGAATCCTCCAAACAGGAAGGTAAGTCTTGCATGGTTTGTGGTAATGAGGTCCAGGCCATTAGTGTGGCGGGATGTGTCCTGCTCAAGCGCGGGTGGGAGAGGAGGAGGCGGGGGATACAGCTGACACAAACACGTCATAGAATTCACCAGACTCTGACACATATGCCAAGTCCCTCAACCCTGTACATTCATCTGTGCCAATATTGCATTGCTGTTTCATGGGGGCGGAACAGTTAACACACCACACGCCAGGGTGACCGATGCAGTGGGATAGTTGCCCAGAAATAAAGACAGACAGACATATAGGCGGGGAGGACAGCACCAGGCATGCACCGAAGGAGTCCGACATGGATATATAGCAAAAAAGTCAGAGACAGACAGCTGACCAAGCAGAGGGCGGAGGGCTAGAGGTACGTATACCCTGGCAGTGATGAAGGTCGGGCGATCTCTACATGACAAATGGTTAGGACCAATAAGAAGATATAATAATAATAAAGATAATGATCTTTCTTTCTTTCAAACTATTCGCCATTTCCCGCATTAGCGAGGTAGCGTTAAGAACAGAGGACTGGGCCTTTGAGGGAATACCCTCACCTGGCCCAATTCTCTGTTCCTTCTTTTGGAAAATTGAAAAAAAAAAAAAAAAAAACCGAGAGGGGAGGATTTCCAGCCCCCCGCTCCCTCCCCTTTTAGTCGCCTTCTACGACACGCAGGGAATACGTGGGAAGTATTCTTAATCCCCTATCCTATAATGATAATAATAATAGATTTGAACATCAGTGGTGATAGTGCTAGGTTTGCTGCCCTCCTGGTCTCTTGACCTTTACCCCTCAATTCTCAATCCCCATCACTCCTGGACCCTATTCAGGCACCTCATTAATGGATGGGGTGTTACAGAGCGACACGCTGGGTGAGAGATGAAGTGCACGGGGGGTGGGGCTGCGGAGGCTGGGTTCAGAATTAGCGTCCGTCCTTCCGACCACAGGAGGCTGCGTGTTTACCGGACCTGCTCACCATTACCACACACACGCTGATGTCTTTCTAAATGATCCTTCGACTTTCCTCCTGTACTGACGTCAGGTAGATACGCGAGCGTCAGTGGCACCTCAACCAATCATTACTACAGCTTTCATGACGACGGCTGGGCTGAGGTTATGACGGGTTATCGAAAGTCTTTCATTTTCCATCTTTCTTTAGTTCCCGTACATTTTCCTTGGCCTTCATTATAATTCATGTGTGTTTGCACTGACTGAACTTATTAGGTATCATGCAGGATTTGCTCAGAAAACGATTCCACATAACATAGATTATTGTAACATGAGAGAAGAGGGAGAGGTCGTCTCAGAGGAGGTGAGAGCTCGTCTCACATGAAGATGAGGACGAGGTCATCTCACATGAAGATGAGGACGAGATCATCTCAACAAGGAGAGCAGAGAGAAATCATATCAACATAAGCAACATCCATCCCACGAACGCAAAATGTTCTAAACATTTTCAAAACTTGAAATCGAACATATTTTCATGACTTGCTGTAAAAGAATAACAGAAATTTTGTAATATACAACGAACATTATAGGCCGGTCCTCAACTTCGGTCAATAGATCAGTATAAGTCGCGGAAGAAGTCTTTAAAGGCACATGTAACCTGATCATTTATACAACATAAACTTTTAACTTCTCCTCTTATATATTTCACCTATTCTTTAGTCCTTTGTTATGATTCATTTAAATCCTGACCTCATAGAGGACTTTTGTCCGAAACTCTAGCATTCGATATGGATGAGAGAGAGAGAGAGAGAGAGAGAGAGAGAGAGAGAGAGAGAGAGAGAGAGAGAGAGAGAGAGAGAGAGAGAGAGAGAGAGAGAGATAGGACTTTTTCATTACTAACACAGGAACATTATCCACGAGATAAACAGGTCAGTAATATATAAAAATCATTTCAGGGGGACGTGTGCTGTCACTGGCACCTGTCACCACCTGTCATCGTTGTCAAAAGATTTTTTCATATGCTCACTTTCTAACGCGTCTGAAAAAAGAGTACGTTGGTTGAGACACATTTGGGCCGTGGTGATCATGTCTCATATTATTATTCTACATGTTGACTAATTCATCCATGTCAATAATATGTATTTTTTTTTAATTCGGTACACATTCTGAGATCAAGATATCAGCTATCATGTTCTCGTGTCAGGATATCAGCAATCATGTTCTCGTGTCAAGATATCAACAGTAAAGAATATCAAGAATTAAACACATTTCATATTGCTGTACTAAATCATTGTTGCTGTGCCTATACGTAAGGTCTACCCGAGATCGAGTAACGCTAAACCTCATTACCTACCGAACTTTATGGCACAGACATCACGCCAGAGGAAAGTTATGATCATAAAGGAGCATATGGAGCAGACATCTTGGAATCTTGGTGTTCTGGGTCAGCAACTTTCAACAACGAAAATATATTCTACACTCGGTAAGCCATCAGGTGGAGGGAGGGACGGCCATGTGGTCATAAAGGTAGGGTTGCGTGGAAGAAGGGTAGAGGGTGAGGGCACGGGTTGCGACACGAAGGATCCATCACCAGCCAACACTGACGATGCCTTCACTTGAGTGATTAATCTGGACCAGCACGATGCTCTCGGGGACTGCGGTGGGTGAGGGGGCGGGATGAGGCAGGGAGAGGAAAGAGAGAAGACAAGGGAGAGGATGAGGAGCAGGAGTGCTGACGTGGAGTGGGAACAGAAGTTGCCACGTTGGGAATGGTTCCATCCAGAGAAACTAAGACGGTAAAGTACAGTAAGCGGAATTTACACGAATACAGAAAATAAAGCTCAGGGCAAAGATAATCATGGAGAAGAGTAAACTAAGAATAAAGGGAAGTAAGTATAAACTACAATCGAGAGAAAGGAAGAAATTCTGGACCAATCATCGGACAAGAACAAGCTAACGAAAATGTGCAAGAGATGGCCTTCGAATAGGGAGGGTTGGGGCAATAGACAGGTGGGGGAAGAGGGGTATGTGCAGGTAAAAGATGACCATGGAAGACACGACGACAATAAACGAGACGGGGACAGGGGAGGGGGAGAGAAGAAAGTCACGGGGAAGGAGGAAGGCGGAGCAATCTCAGTAATGCAGTGTGTGTGGAGTCATCCAGTGCAGGGGAGGGAGGGAGCCATGGTATGCCTTGCTGAGGATGACACCCCACAGACCCCAGGGACGGGGGCCATGGTGTTCTTTGCTGAGGATGACAACCTCTAGACACCAGGGAGGGATCCACGATATACCTTGCGCCACGGGCGGCTCCCTCCCACGCACAGGAGGGAGCTAATGGAGGGTTTGTTGGAGGAAGTTGAATGAGGAAATACAGGAAGTGGATGAATAGGGCTAAAAATGGAAAGGGAAAGAGAAACTGAAACAGACGGATGTGAGATAGGTGAATAAGAGACAGAGAATAGAAAGAGAGAGAGAGAGAGAGAGAGAGAGAGAGAGAGAGAGAGAGAGAGAGAGAGAGAGAGAGAGAGAGAGAGAGAGAGAGAGGTCCCTCCAAAGGTACCGTTCCTCGAGCCAGGAGGAACTTACATTTCCCTGCTCATGTTGCCAGTCGCTACTGCCGCCGGCCGGTGTCAGCTGTGCTCTCAGCAGGGCTCGTCCTCCACCAGATCACTGGGAAGTAATTCTATGATTTTCTGACATCTTCCTCATCTTCTTTTGTGCATAATTATTTCTTTTATTCCTAGTTCCTTTGTTTCATTGATGCTGATGGTAAAAATGGTCTTTTTCTGTCTAATTTACGGTGCCTTCATCATCCTTGCTCGGAAGGATAATCATCCATTTTTCAACGGTTGTTGTGTTCCCAGAGATCTTTTTCATTCTACGTTCTCCAAACTTCCAGTTTTTGTTTTTCTATTATGCAACATTATAGGTTAGGTTCTGTACCGTGATGGCATTCCTTTCCGGGGAATCTTCATCAGTACCAGCGGGAGAGTATCGTGAGTACAGCTGACAGATCGGGAATGGAAATCTGAGGATCAGATAGACTGGTGATTGTTTAAAGAAGTCAGCCTCACCTGCTGCCGGAGGTAATGAATTACTAACCTGCAGTCACTCACTTTTTTGGAATGGATTACGACAGAAGAAAAGGTTCCAGATTGAATCCTGGCATTCATGTATAGTCTCCTCCCGTGTTGTTGTCCCGTTGGTCAGGGTGAGAGTCGTTTGGGGAAGAGAGTTTTGCAGACGGCATCCCAAAATCTCCGAGACAATTCAGACCCGCCACAAACAACGCTTTATTTGAGTTTAATTTCATTATAGTGTCTGATACACTTGTAATATCACGATTATAACTCTTCAAAGTTTTAACCTCAATAACCACAGAACAAAGAAAAAGACAAAGGAATGAAAGATTATAATATTGGGTGTAAGTTTGGAACTACAAAAAACAGTTTTCGTTCAAAAATAGTTTTAGTATTCAAAGTGTTATTCACGTCTGATACGATGTCATTATGTTTTGATTAAGTTCTCATCGTAACGCCTTAGGTCCTCGTGGAGGAAAGCGGGATGCGGTTAGCCTTACTGAGAACCTGCTGCCTGAGTCTACGTGTTCAGGAGTTGCATCATACCGTTTTCTACTGTTGTGTTCTCATAAGTACTATGTTTCACTAGCAATAGTGTTACTATTTTTTTCGTATTTCAGTTCATTGAAAATATTATTATTATTATTATTATTATTATTATTATTATTATTATCATTATTATTATTATTATTATCATTACTATTATTATTATCATTACTATTATAATCATTATTACGATAATGGTTATTATCATACTACTTGATCGTCGTTTCCGGCGTCAGCGAGGTAGCGCCAGGAAACAGACGAAGAAAGACCCATCCACTCATATACACACATATATAAATACACACTCATGCACGCATATATATATATATATATATATATATATATATATATATATATATATATATATATATATATATATATATATTCCTATGAGTCCACGGGGAAAATGAAACACGAAAAACACATATACATACATATCCATACATATACACAAACACATATCCACACATGTACATATTCATACTAGCTTACCTTCATCCATTCCCTCCGCCACCCTCCGCCACAGAAAACAGCATCGCTAACCCATGCGTCAGCGTGGTAGCGCCAGGAAAACAGACAAAAAGGCCACATTCGTTCACACTCAGTCTCTGGCTGTCATGTGTAATGCACCGAAATCACTGCTCCCTGTCCACATCCAGGCCCAATAGACCTTTACATGGTTTACCCTAGACGTTTCACATTCCATTGTTCAGTCCACTGACAGCACGTCGACCCCGGTATACGACATAATTCCAATTCACTTTATTCCTTGCACGCCTCTCACTCTCCTGCATGTTCAGGCCCCGATCGCTCAAAATCTGTTTCACTCTATCCTTCCACCTCCAATTTGGTCACCCGCTTTTCCTTGTTCCCTCCACCTCTGACATATCCTCTTTGTCAAACTTTACTCTTTTATTCTCTCCATATGTCCAAACCATTTCAACACACCCTCTTCTGCTCTCTCAAATATACTTTTTTTTTCACACATCTCTCTTACCCTTTCATTACTTACTCGATCAAACCACCTCATGCCATATATTGTCCTCAAGCATTTCATTTCCAACACATCCACCCTCCTCAGGTACAACCCTATCTATAGCCCATGCCTTGCAACCACATAACATTGTTGGAACTACCATTCCCTCAAATATACCCATTTTTGCTTTCCGAGATAACGTTCTCTCTTTCCATACATTTTTCATCGCTCCCAGAGCCTTCGCCCCCTTCCCTACCCTATGACTTGCTTCCACTTCGCTGCTATGTCTTGATCTTGCGCCGTGTTCACATTGAAATCGGTGACGAGTCACATCAGTTTGAGGCCTTACTGAGAAAGATTTGTTCATCAGATGAGACACACTTTGGGAACTAGAGCGCATATTGCAAGTCTTTACAGACGAGATACTGGACGCAGGAACGTTTAAGAGAATTAAACTTCCATGGTGTATCGGCTAGCGCTCCTGACCGTGAAGCATTCACAGGCCGCTCAGGGTCAGGCTCATAGGTTCGAATCCTGGTTAATGCAGTCGGTCTACAGTCAACCTAGCTGTTCATCCACCCCTAGGGGTCGGTCGATTAAATGGGTACCTGGCTCAGGCTAGGGTATATATATATATATATATATATATATATATATATATATATATATATATTTTTTTTTTTTTTCTTTTTTTTTGCTTTGTCGCTGTCTCCCGCGTTTGCGAGGTAGCGCAAGGAAACAGACGAAAGAAATGGCCCAGCCCACCCCCATACACATGTATATACATACGTCCACACACGCAAATATACATACCTACACAGCTTTCCATGGTTTACCCCAAACGCTTCACATGCCCCGATTCAATCCACTGACAGCACGTCAACCCCGGTATACCACATCGCTCCAATTCACTCTATTCCTTGCCCTCCTTTCACCCTCCTGCATGTTCAGGCCCCGATCACACAAAATCTTTTTCACTCCATCTTTCCACCTCCAATTTGGTCTCCCTCTTCTCCTCGTTCCCTCCACCTCCGACACATATATCCTCTTGGTCAATCTATCCTCACTCATTCTCTCCATGTGCCCAAACCATTTCAAAACACCCTCTTCTGCTCTCTCAACCACGCTCTTTTTATTTCCACACATCTCTCTTACCCTTACGTTACTTACTCGATCAAACCACCTCACACCACACATTGTCCTCAAACATCTCATTTCCAGCACATCCATCCTCCTGCGCACAACTCTATCCATAGCCCACGCCTCGCAACCATACAACATTGTTGGAACCACTATTCCTTCAAACATACCCATTTTTGCTTTCCGAGATAATGTTCTCGACTTCCACACATTCTTCAAGGCTCCCAGAATTTTCGCCCCCTCCCCCACCCTATGATCCACTTCCGCTTCCATGGTTCCATCCGCTGCCAGATCCACTCCCAGATATCTAAAACACTTCACTTCCTCCAGTTTTTCTCCATTCAAACTCACCTCCCAATTGACTTGACCCTCAACCCTACCGTACCTAATAACCTTGCTCTTATTCACATTTACTCTTAACTTTCTTCTTTCACACACTTTACCAAACTCAGTCACCAGCTTCTGCAGTTTCTCACATGAATCAGCCACCAGCGCTGTATCATCAGCGAACAACAACTGACTCACTTCCCAAGCTCTCTCATCCCCAACAGACTTCATACTTGCCCCTCTTTCCAAAACTCTTGCATTCACCTCCCTAACAACCCCATCCATAAACAAATTAAACAACCATGGAGACATCACACACCCCTGCCGCAAACCTACATTCACTGAGAACCAATCACTTTCCTCTCTTCCTACACGTACACATGCCTTACATCCTCGATAAAAACTTTTCACTGCTTCTAACAACTTGCCTCCCACACCATATATTCTTAATACCTTCCACAGAGCATCTCTATCAACTCTATCATATGCCTTCTCCAGATCCATAAATGCTACATATATATATATATATTATTCCCTGGGGATAGGGGAGAAAGAATAGTTCCCACGTATTCCCTGCGTGTCGTAGAAGGCGACTAAAAGGGAAGGGAGCGGGGGCTGGAAATCCTCCCCTCTCGTTTTTTTTTCTTTTTTTAATTTTCCAAAAGAAGGAACAGAGAAGAGGGCCAGGTGAGGATATTCCCTCAAAGGCCCAGTCCTCTGTTCTTAACGCTACTTCGCTATCGCGGGAAATGGCGAATAGTATGAAAAATATATATCTATATCGTTAAAGGGACGGCCTTGATCAGGGCCTCAGCTGGCCGTGCCGTTTCAGCTAACATAAAAAAAAAAGATAAGAAATAGACTTTAAGAATATGGAAACCATTTTTTTTCTTGAGACTTGCCAGTTAGTTTCTTGTTGAGAAACTTTATTTTCAACACAGCCTTTTCTTTTTTACCAGCGGCCTCCTGTCTGCTGCCACTCTTGACAACTGCTGGTCTCTGGGTCTGGTGAGCCCGAGAGGCTGACGAAAGAATACGTGTTTGTGTCGGAAGTTGGCTAAGCGCGGTGGCTATTCTACCACAGTCCGTTATTCTTTGGCTTCTATGATCCAGTGTATTTAATGCAACTTATTACCCAAGTTTATTTTTGTCTAATTCTTACTTTCCTGTCAGACGTCAGCAACTGGGCAGTTAGAACCGGTACCGCCGGAAACTTGGCCGCTCCAACCTCGTTGTGGTCAGAATTCCTGTGCGTTTTTCTGCTGAGATTCTTCCACGCGTGGCTGCGATTTATGAAGGCCCCTGATGCACCGTTGGCTGGCAGAGGAGGCAGATATAACGATACATTTACAGAGAGAGAGAGAGAGAGAGAGAGAGAGAGAGAGAGAGAGAGAGAGAGAGAGAGAGAGAGAGAGAGAATCTATAAGCAACTTCAAGTCCTGAAATTCCTTGTAGTTGTAGAGAAACACTCATCGTTAAGGTACTATGTAATAAAGTCTCCTATAAAAGCGCTATAGATCAACAACTTTTTGATCACCAAATAAGAAATACTAGTTGATAAGGACAAGAGTCACTTGATGTTTGAGTGTATAAACCAAAATCCCCAAACATTCATGAGCGCCCTCCTTCCTGCACTACCAACGTATAATCTAAACTTTTTCAGCAACAAGACTATACACAGAGACGCTTCATCCTACAGGACATATGGAAAGAAAAACTACTTGCTGAAAAACCGCATATATGTTATCCTTCAGCTACAGGAAGACGTTTACAAACGTTCCATATACTAAAATGAATGAAAATGTTAACCATTAAGACCAGCACGCACAAGGGCGTAGATATAGGTGTAGACACTCACAGCTGAAATGCACAACCAAAACTTACCTGGTAAAACAGTAGGTAAGCTAGAAACGCCAACAATCGCGAGTGAACGTAGTAATCTCCCTCACCAGTCAGTCAGTCACTATCATGTTTTCTACAGTGAGATACAACACCAAACTAATCTTCACCACACCCTTTCTAAACACATTCACGTTACCCTCATCAACGCATCTTCACTACAGCCTCGACACCACGGGTTTTGGCGAGACGCTTTTAGGTCAAAGGCCAGAGTTTAGGTGCTGAAAGTTGTAAAGAAAAAGAAAATAAAAAATGAAAATAAAGGCACGAGGAAAAAGAGAGATGTTGTCCCTTCTATCAAAGAAGACGTAACATGGGCTCACCTACTGAGGAAGAGCGTAAACATGGCCTCACCTGCAGAGGAAGAGCGTAAACATGGGCTCGTCTACTGAGGAAGAGCGTAAACATGGGCTCGCCTACTGAGGAAGAGCGTAAACATGGGCTCGCCTACTGAGGAAGAGCGTAAACATGGGCTCGTCTACTGAGGAAGAGCGTAAACATGGGCTCGCCTACTGAGGAAGAGCATAAACATGGGCTCGCCTACTGAGGAAGAGCGTAAACATGGGCTCGTCTACTGAGGAAGAGCGTAATCATGAGCTTGCCTACTGAGGAAGAGAGTAAACATGGGCTCGCCTCCTGAGGACGTGTAAACAAAGACTCACCAGCTTGGGAGGAGTGTAAACCAACTCATCTTATGTAAGTGTAAGCAAGGATTTACCTGCTGAGGAAGAATGTAAACAATGACTCACCTGCTGAGTAAGTATGTGAAACAGGACTCACCTGGTAGCCGGTGATAAGGCCATGCTGGAGGTCTGCGTCAGGTGGCCTCCAGGTGAGGGAGGCATGGGTGAGGTTGACCAGGTGAACAGACACCTCCTGAGGCGGACCAGCTGGTGCTGTGGACGACAGGTGATGTAGTTAGAGGCTGAGAGAAGGCACCTCACACAAGGAAGTGTGGCTGGAGAGGGCATCACACGAGAGGGAGAGGGGTTGGTAGAAGGCAGCCGAAAGTGGATAGTGGATGAAAGAGGGCAAATGGAAAGGGAGCTATAGGACAGGTAAAGTAAGATAGGGAGTGGCAGCGAGACAGAAATGAGGAAAAATTAAGGTTAGCATGAGGAAGAGCGATGAAGAGCGGGGAGAGTTAGTGAGGGTACAGGAGAGTGCATGGGAAAGAGTCAATAGTGCCAATTAGCCCATGTCTAAATCATTTGTTTTGCACTATGTGTTCTATACTAACTGGATGAAGTAATGATAAAACTGTAAGATAGCTGTCTCTCCTCCTCAACTTTCTCCGGCAAAAACAGCCGCCTGGAAAAAAAAGTTGGTGAAGTAGTCCGGTAAGGAAACTAACAGGATAAAACAAAAAGGTAATCCTATTATAAGATCTTAATACACTCTCCCTTCTTGCTGTAATTCAGTACGTTCATCAAGTATGGAGTGATCAAGAATGAACGGGTATGCACGTGTAGCTTTTTCCTATGTTCACGCAACAGATACCTGAACTGGTGACAAGTTTGACCAACCGGTTTTTGGAGGTAGATAGATATAGGCTTGACATATACAAAGTTTGACGATAATTTCTTCCAATGTTAAACACATCTATATCCAAAGGAAGTTTTTTACGTCAGTATAACATCTTTTAGTTTTAATTCCATTCGTTATAGTAGCTGTATTCATTTGCATCTCAAATAGATATTAGTGATTTATGTTGTCGAATTTATTCAAAATTTTGAACATTTTTCTCGTCACCGCGAATTCTACGTATCTTAGGAGAAAAAAGACCTAATTTCTTAATCTCTCTTCATACGCCATCAGATTTCTGTGAAATGGAATCATCTTTGTCGCCCGCCTTCGTACAAGTTCCAGTTTTTCCTCAACTTTCTCGTAGTTTGGGAACCAAAATGTAATTACATCTTCAAGTATGGTCTAACTTAAGCATATAAATTGGGTCAAAATTGTTTCTAGTGTTTTGTAGTCGATGTTCCTGGCTATAGAATTTAACATCCGGTTTCTTTGTCTACTTGCAGTTGACAGTGTTTGATATACATCAGATTGTCATACATACATAACTCCAGGAGTCTTCTCCTTTAAGACCAACTAAAGCCTGTTTTTAAATATCTGACTATTAGATTTCGTATATATCTTCAAATTGGATAACTTTACATTTGTCTTCATTAAATGTAATCTGCCGTTTGTCTAACCACTCTGTTAATTTGCTAAGATCTTGAATCATTTTACAGTCCTGTCCATCTACAACTCTACTTCCTAGTTTCATATGATCCGAAATTTGCAGATCTTAGAAATGAGATCTAATTCTAGATCATTAATACGTATCATGAAAAGATTGGAGCCAAAGACAGACGACCCCTGTGGTACACCACTCGTCACGTTTAGCCAGTCAAAGGCTTCGCCATCTAAAACCATACGGTCGTTTCTGTCAGTAAGTCAGTCGCTACTCCATGTACATAGTTCTTTGACTGATCCATGTGATTTTAACTACATATCAGTCTCTCGTGTGGTGCTCTACTGTTTAGTAGGAAGGTCATATTCTTGTCATCATCAATCACTTTACCATCCTCTGTTATTACAGGTCCTACTGTCTCCTTTACCTTCTTTATTGGTCTTACATACTAGAATACTTCCTTGGGTTGTTTTCACCTTTCAAGGAAAATTCAGGGAGAGGGGCTGTAAGATGGGAGAGGGATAGAGAAAGGGTGTTAGTGGTGGTGAAGGAAGAAAGTGAACAAAGGAGGGGATAGGCTATGAGAGAGGAGACGGAGGGAGAGAGGGAGCGCGGGAGAAAGTTAGTGACTGTTAGAGCAGCAAGTATAAGTTTCTTCTGGGTGAAGGCATTTGGAGGGGGGGGGGAGAGAGAGAGAGAGAGAGAGAGAGAGAGAGAGAGAGAGAGAGAGAGAGAGAGAGAGAGAGAGAGAGAGAGAGAGAGAGAGAGAGAGAGGCGAAATAGACGGGTGGTGGGGAAAGATTAGTTTCGTGGAAAGAGGAAATAGAAATGACTACGAGAGAGAACTCCAGATAGAAAGAGGATTGCTGTAAACGAAGGTTAAAAACAATGAACTAGTTAAGTGCAGAGGAAGCAGAGAAGGTAGGTAGATATCTGACACGTAGGGGGAGGGTGTATGTGGTAGTTAAGAAGTGAAGAGATGACCACACAGACCATGCAGTGTGGTGGAGGCAGAGGTCAGGAGCAAGGTACGAGAACCTGAAGAGAGACAAGATTAATGGTCCATGAAATTATAAAAATGTCTTAATCTCTGGGATCTAGTGAGGTTTAAAATTGTTATTAACTAAGGCTCTTCTTGTCATGAGAGAGAGAGAGAGAGAGAGAGAGAGAGAGAGAGAGAGAGAGAGAGAGAGAGAGAGAGAGAGAGAGAGAGAGAGAGAGAGAGAGCAGCCTAGGTAAAGGAATCAAGATTGAAATAGACAAAAGATGAATATTTACGAAAAAGGTTTACGAGGATCATCTCAATCACTACACGAAAAACTTGGGCTAACAATAGCTATCAAAAGTTGCCTAAATATATATATTTTTTGTGTATATATGATAGTTTTAAGTGAAGAACCAACATGTCCGTAACTTAACTGTTACAAACGTACGTTCTGAAGATTCTCTTACGCTATCTTATCGTGATATAAGTGCATAAAGAATAGTTAGGATTAACATTCAGCTGATTCTTTTTTTTAGAACTGAAAAAGAAAGGTTCCGCACATCAAGAGTTGAAAGAATAACATTTATCATAAACTCTCCTCACAATGCCTCCTCCACTTCTCTCATACAGTATACCCCATCATCCCTGAAGACCTATTGTGGGGACCCCTTCTTACCCTTATCATTATAAAAGTCCCCTGATGTTTTCCTCACTAACACTGCCATATCTTTCATGGGACGACCCTGAAATATTACCGATTCTGAGAGAGATATAACCACTACCCTCCACAGATGCTGGGGAATGTGGAGTAAGAAGGACCCATTTCCAAAATATAGAAAATCATTCCCAACCAGGACTCACAGGCACCCCTCACACAGACAGACACTTTCTATACGGCCAGCAATAGGCAGATGGACAACGGGGGGGGGGGGGGGGGGGGGGGGGGGGGGGGGGGAGGTCGGGGAATTGACGCTGCTTGATATCTTTCACCAGTGATCTTTGGTTGTTTCTGAAGGGGACGAGGTACATGATGACAAGGAGATGGTTGGAGGCAAGATGAGAAATACAGAGGTCGTGTGAAGCTGGCGGGGAACAGAGAGAGAGAGAGAGAGAGAGAGAGAGAGAGAGAGAGAGAGAGAGAGAGAGAGAGAGTGTATGCAGGTTGAGGAAGTAATGTAATAAAGTCAGAGGAAAAAGGTGAGAAGATGGATGACAAAATGCTGAGGTAGTGAAGTGATAAAGGAAGGAAGGAGGGAAGGAGGGAGGGAAAGGACAGAGGATGGGAGCGGCAGGCGGGGAGTAAGGGAGGAGAGAGGAAGGGATAAAGATCCCGTTTCCCTCGATGGTTTTCTTTGTCAAGACTGAGATTTTTATTGGCCATAATATTATTGACTCATGTTATTAACACTGGATTCTTTGTGTTGATACTGTCCACCGAGCCAGGGAGGCGGAGACCCGTTTTTACTGAGAAAATGGGATACAGAATGGCTCCAAGGATCACGCTCAGGTGTGAAGGTATGATCAAATTCGCTTTTGATGATGAAATGCATTGATGGGAAGTGGAGGAAGGCTGGGGAGGAAGGGAGCCTAGAGGGGAGGGAAGTGGTAAGAAAGAGGGAATTCGTGAGGGTATAGGAGGGTGGCCGACGGAGGCTTGTGGAAAGACTGGTTTAACGTAAGAGCGGGAGGATGAGGGATAGCTCTGAGCTATGAAAAACAAGGACATTTCCTCTCAGTGTGGATGATAAATACACACACTTTCATACCATACTTCTTGTTCATAGTTCACTGACGTTCCAAAATACTGTCCTCTCAGCTACATAAGCTTGGCACAGCTGAGCAACAGTACACCAGTAGACTCATTTTTAGTTTAGGCAGTTAACACACAACATACCTTCCGTCTACTACTATATCTAACTCCGTTTCGAGCTCTTATATTTAAAAGCACCTCTCACTTTTCATTCTATTTTCTTATAAAGATTTTTGCTCGTTAGATTCAGATCTACTGGGTTAAGAATCCGTATATATCTAAGTAGGGGTAGGTATCAATCAAAAATTTGTGGGAATATGTCATTTTACATAAAACTGTAAACAAGTATACTGTATTCTGAAACCTTTTCCATACACTTTGACTCTCCCTTTTATATTTACTCTCCTCTCATACTTTTCCCTTCTTTTATATTCTATACTCTTCCCTAGAATCACATCTCTTCTATTTCAAGTACAGACACTTGTATGCCACCGAAATGAAGGCACTCAGCCCCCTACCATATTCAGGCCTTTAAATACGTGGCTTTCCTTTTCTCGGCGATCATTATCACTGACGAAGGCATTTGCCACGGTTTTTCTGGATGTTCTCTTCGACAGTGTGTTGATGAAAGACGTTTAGGGAATGTTGGGTGGAGACAGAGAGAGAGAAAGGGAATGAGAAGAAGGGGAGTTTCCCTTCCCCTGACACTTCATCAACTCTTTATAACTTCACTTGGTGAAGCACATCAGAACCTTCAGTGTAACAAGGCACTTGCTCCTGATCGAGCAGCGACTCATCACCACAAGTCCGCTTTATTTACCGAAGATCATCTCCTGAAGCCCCAAGCTACTCAGACAACAGCGTGCAAGGGCCTCCTCTCCGAGTTCCTGTCTTGGTGTGAGGATCATGAAGACTGGGTAACGTGCAAGCAATTTTCATAGGCCACAGTGGGCTATTCTGTGGCAGAAGTTGTGCGTTGAATTCTTGCTTCACATATGGTCTTCAGAAATTATATTCTCTCTCTCTCTCTCTCTCTCTCTCTCTCTCTCTCTCTCTCTCTCTCTCTCTCTCTCTCTCTCTCTCTATTTATCTATAGTGTGTGTGTGTGTGTGTGTGTGTGTGTGTGTGTGTGTGTGTGTGTGTGTGTGCGCGCAATTACCTACATATATAACATAAGTGATGCCAAACTCCATCTGCTTGTGCTCACAACGCGGGTAAAATAAATCATCTTCGGCGAGGCTGTCATCATAAAAGAACGAAGAAGAAAAGTGTCTCGTCCATGAAGTTCTCGCTCCAAAGGAGCCCGCGCAGCCCTGTAGCTGTAAGAACCCATACGCTCTTTCTATTACCACACATCTCTCTTACCCTATTATTACTTACTCGATCAAACCACCTCACACCACATATTGTCCTCAAACATCTCATTTCCAACACATCCACCTTCCTCCACACATCTCTATCCATAGTCCACGCCTCACAACCATATAACATTGTTGCAACCACTATTCCTTCAAACATACCCATTTTTGCCTTCCGAGATAATGTTCTCGCCTTCCACACATTTTTCAACGCTCTCAGAACCTTGGCTCCCTCCCCAACACTGGGACTCCCTTCCGCTTCCATGGTTCCATCCGCTGCCAAATCCACTCCCAGATATCTAAAACACTTCACTTCAGTTTTTCTCCATTCAAACTTACCTCCCAATTGACTTGACCCTCAGCCCTACTGTACCTAATAACCTTGCTCTTAATCACATTTACCCTCAGCTTTCTTCTCTCACACACTTTATAATGATAATATAATAATGATAATAATAATAATAATGATAATAATAATAATAATAATAATAATAACAATAATAATAATAATAATAATAATAATAATAATAATAACTAGCAGCATCTTTCCCACATGCTTTTTCTCTCATTTTGCTTTTTTTTTGCACACTAATAGTATGGGTTCTCTTGCTTAACCCTTTCCTACTTGCTCTTCTGTTACATCAGGACACACGTGACGTGTGCCTCACATCTCGGCATCATCACTGTCACCTGCTTGATCTGTTTCACAAGCATAAGACTCAAAACTTTCTATTTAACTAATCAGAAACGATTTGATTACGGTTTTCCTGGCGCGGCAGCCTACGTAGATCTCGCTTTGATTGGACCTCTTCCGTGGCAAGAGTCGTCACTTGGCTGGCATATCTCATACACACATCAATATTCTCGTATCCCAACTTTTCTCACAATAACATTTACTATCTCGTTCTGTCTCTGTGTCTCACTAACATTTCTGTCTCATCATTGTGGACAGCGGTCCATCATGGCCAGCCTCTGACAACCCTCCCTACGTTCTCTTTGATCCATCCCTTCTCCCTCCGGCGTTCCTTCTACTCCCTCGCAGCTCCCTCCCCTTTTCCCTCCCCAAGCCCTCCTCTGTCTCCCCTCTGGTAACTCCAGTGGCCGTGAGTGATCGAACAAAATTTATTTATTTCTTAATCTTCTTCCGGAGGTCTGGGGAGTCCGATACGAGGTGTCCCACCGCCAGCCTTGATACCCTCCCATCAGCTGACAGCTTCATCTCCTGCCCTGTGTTGCCACACCACCATACAAGATTCATCTTAGGTTTTAGTGGTAGCAGAGGAACCGGAGAGATGGCAACAAGGGCCAAGGAGATCAAAGTTTGTGTTATATTGAAATCTGGATTGAGTCAGCACGTTAATCAGGAGTTACTCAGTGGCTGGTGGTGCTGTATGTGCGTGCGTTCACTCGTGGTCCGAACAATGTTTGAGAACAAATTGCAAGTTTTTTGTTAAATGTTCTCTACAATACACGGGAGGAGGAGTAACACACACACACACACACACACACACACACACACACACACACACTTATATATATATATATATATATATATATATATATATATATATTCCCTCAAAGGCCCAGTCCTCTGTTCTTAACGCTACCTCGCTATCGCGGGAAATGGCGAATAGTTTGAAAAAAAAAAATATATATATATATATATATATATATATATATATATATATATATATATATATATATATATATATATATATATATCTGGAGGTGTCAACAAGGCGACCATCACGACCCATCTTTCTCTCACCCAATTTTTATATATTAATTTTTGATCGATCGTTGGCAACCTCACCCCTCACTCTGAGGCATGAAACTGATCCAGATAATCCGTCCCCCTTCCCCTTCCACTCCCCATCACCCTCCCTCCGCCAACTTTGCCTCCCTACTCCTTTCCCTTTCCTATCTCCTTCCTCCCCAAATCACCCCCCCCCCCCCCGCCAAATCTCCCCCCACTACCACCCCCATCTCCAAATATCGTCCCACTCCTCCTCCTACCCTCTCCCCACATCCCCCCTCACCCTATCCCCCTCCACCCCATCTCTACTTCTCCTCAGTGACCTCTTTTTTGTTTCATCTGCTTCACGTGACCACCAAGCAACAGAAGAGGATTGTTAACTGTCAGAAATAGGTCACTGAATGATCTCATTCCAGAGCAGTCTACGTCAGGCTCCCGCGTGTTCACCATGCACGTTCGATATCAAATTTTGCAATAATTTGACATCGGAGCAGTGAAGCCAGTGCTCCTGTCTGTTTCTTTATTGTGCTTTTGGGAACTCAACATGTTGTGATATACTTGACGTAACATTCTCGAGAGTTAGGAATCCAAAACGTTGTAATATCTCTCTTGCAACTAACATGTTGTGATGTGTGTGTGTGGAACCCAACATTGTTATGTTGTCAACAATCTGAAATCTTATCTTGAAACCAGTATTGATCCTAATCTGAATTTTCAGCATTGTAAACACTATTGTTGACACCACCACCTTCATCAATACCAGCAACACCATATGTGAGCATGGTGGCTCATGAACACTTTACGGGGCATGGTCATAATACCGGGGTCATGGTAGCTCATGTATTACATAGTGGAGTCATGGTAGCTCATGTATTACATAGTGGAGTCATGGTAGCTCATGTATTACATAGTGGAGTCATGGTAGCTCATGTATTACATAGTGGAGTCATGGTAGCTCATGTATTACATAGTGGAGTCATGGTAGCTCATGTATTACATAGTGGAGTCATGGTAGCTCATGTATTACATAGTGGAGTCATGGTAGCTCATGAATCTCCCCATCTGACTGACAAGATCGTCCTGAAAAAGTTCTACAAGTCAACGGTAGTTACCTTAACCATTACGCTGAGCAGTGGTACTACCACACCACCGAACAGTGGTACTACCACAGTACTGAGCAGTGGTACTACCACACCACCGAACAGTGGTACTACCACAGTACTGAGCAGTGGTACTACCACACCACCGAACAGTGGTACTACCTCAGTACTGAGCAGTGGTACTACCACACCACCGAACAGTGGTACTACCTCAGTACTGAGCAGTGGTACTACCACACCACCGAACAGTGGTACTACCTCAGTACTGAGCAGTGGTACTACCACACCACCGAACATTGGTACTACCACAGTACTGAGCAGTGGTACTACCACACCACCGAACAGTGGTACTACCTCAGTACTGAGCAGTGGTACTACCACACAACCGAACAGTGGTACTACCACAGTACTGAGCAGTGGTACTACCACACCACCGAACAGTGGTACTACCACAGTACTGAGCAGTGGTACTACCACACCACCGAACAGTGGTACTACCTCAGTACTGAGCAGTGGTACTACCACACCACCGAACAGTGGTACTACCTCAGTACTGAGCAGTGGTACTACCACACAACCGAACAGTGGTACTACCACAGTACTGAGCAGTGGTACTACCACACCACCGAACAGTGGTACTACCTCAGTACTGAGCAGTGGTACTACCACACCACCGAACAGTGGTACTACCACAGTACTGAGCAGTGGTACTACCACACCACCGAACAGTGGTACTACCTCAGTACTGAGCAGTGGTACTACCACACCACCGAACAGTGGTACTACCTCAGTACTGAGCAGTGGTACTACCACACCACCGAACATTGGTACTACCACAGTACTGAGCAGTGGTACTACCACACCACCGAACAGTGGTACTACCTCAGTACTGAGCAGTGGTACTACCACACCACCGAACAGTGGTACTACCACAGTACTGAGCAGTGGTACTACCACACCACCGAACAGTGGTACTACCTCAGTACTGAGCAGTGGTACTACCACACCACCGAACAGTGGTACTACCACAGTACTGAGCAGTGGTACTACCACACCACCGAACAGTGGTACTACCACAGTACTGAGCAGTGGTACTACCACACCACCGAACAGTGGTAGTAACCACAGTACTGAGCAGTGGTACTACCACACCACCGAACATTGGTACTACCACAGTACTGAGCAGTGGTACTACCACACCACCGAACAGTGGTACTACCTCAGTACTGAGCAGTGGTACTACCACACCACCGAACATTGGTACTACCACAGTACTGAGCAGTGGTACTACCACACCACCGAACAGTGGGTACTACCTCAGTACTGAGCAGTGGTACTACCACACCACCGAACATTGGTACTACCACAGTACTGAGCAGTTGGTACTACCACACCACCGAACAGTGGTACTACCTCAGTACTGAGCAGTGGTACTACCACACCACCGAACATTGGTACTACCACAGTACTGAGCAGTGGTACTACCACACCACCGAACAGTGGTACTACCACAGTACTGAGCAGTGGTACTACCACACCACCGAACATTGGTACTACCACAGTACTGAGCAGTGGTACTACCACACCACCGAACAGTGGTACTACCACAGTACTGAGCAGTGGTACTACCACACCACCGAACATTGGTACTAACCACAGTACTGAGCAGTGGTACTACCACAACCACCCGAACAGTGGTACTACCACAGTACTGAGCAGTGGGTACTACCACACCACCGAACATTGGTACTACCACAGTACTGAGCAGTGGTACTACCACACCACCGAACAGTGGTACTACCACAGTACTGAGCAGTGGTACTACCACACCACCGAACATTGGTACTACCACAGTACTGAGCAGTGGTACTACCACACCACCGAACAGTGGTACTACCACAGTACTGAGCAGTGGTACTACCACAGTAGTGAACAGACGTAGGTTAATTTCATTAAACAGGGGCATAGCCAGAGTACTGAGCAGGAATATTTCCGGTGTACTGAGCAGAGGTATAACCATCAAATTGAATGGGACTATAACCATTATATTAAGCAAGGGTATATCCACTATATATCTGTCCTTAGACTATCATCACGAGTTTATCACATCATTTTATAAGTTTATTATAACTAATTCAGGAAGACTTTCCACTGACAAAATATAATTATTATGATTTACAGACTTTACGCCGTACTATTTTAACAATAATTGCCACGAAATTATCATAAGAGACTACATGCCTGTGTTCCTGTCAGTGCCGCTGTGCCAGGCTATTGCCCAGTGTAACAAAGCGCCCCTCCTGCCTGACCCAGACCTAATAAACTCAGTATATAACAGAGCTTCCTGTCGCTCACACACCTCCGAGGTCTCGTATGATTATCCTCTGCAGTAATTATCACTTTTGCAAAACGCATCATCAGCTATATATATATATATATATATATATATATATATATATATATATATATATATATATATATATTTATTTATTTTTTTTTATTTTGCTTTGTCGCTGTCTCCCGCGTTAGCGAGGTAGCGCAAGGAAACAGATGAAAGAATGGCCCAACCCACCCACATACACATGTATATACATACACGTCCACACACGCAAATATACATACCTATACATCTCAATGTATTTTTTTTTTTCCGCTGTCTCCTGCGTTTGCAAGGTAGCGCAAGGAAACAGACGAAAGAAATGGCCCAACCCATCCCCATACACATGTATATACATGCGTCCACACACGCAAATATACATACCTACACAGCTTTCCATGGTTTACCCCAGACGCTTCACATGCCCTGATTCAATCCACTGACAGCACGTCGACCCCGGTATACCACATCGATCCAATTCACTCTATTCCTTGCCCTCCTTTCACCCTCCTGCATGTTCAGGCCCCGATCACACAAAATCTTTTTCACTCCATTTCACCTCCAATTTGGTCTCCCACTTCTCCTCGTTCCCTCCACCTCCGACACATATATCCTCTTGGTCAATCTTTCCTCACTCATTCTCTCCATGTGCCCAAACCATTTCAAAACACCCTCTTCTGCTCTCTCAACCACGCTCTTTTTATTTCCACACATCTCTCTTATCCTTACGTTACTTACTCGATCAAACCACCTCACACCACACATTGTCCTCAAACATCTCATTTCCAGCACATCCATCCTCCTGCGCACAACTCTATCCATAGCCCACGCCTCGCAACCATACAACATTGTTGGAACCACTATTCCTTCAAACATACCCATTTTTGCTTTCCGAGATAATGTTCTCGACTTCCACACATTCTTCAAGGCTCCCAGGATTTTCGCCCCCTCCCCCACCCTATGATCCACTTCCGCTTCCATGGTTCCATCCGCTGCCAGATCCACTCCCAGATATCTAAAACACTTTATTTCCTCCAGTTTTTCTCCATTCAAACTTACCTCCCAATTTACTTGACCCTCAGCCCTACTGTACCTAATAACCTTGCTCTTATTCACATTTACTCTTAACTTCCTTCTTTCACACATTTTACCAAACTCAGTCACCAGCTTCTGCAGTTTCTCACATGAATCAGCCACCAGCGCTGTATCATCAGCGAACAACAACTGACTCACTTCCTAAGCTCTCTCATCCCCAACAGACTTCATACTTGCCCCTCTTTCCAAAACTCTTGCATTCACCTCCCTAACAACCCCATCCATAAACAAATTAAACAACCATGGAGACATCACACACCCCTGCCGCAAACCTACATTCACTGAGAACCAATCACTTTCCTCTCTTCCTACACGTACACATGCCTTACATCCTCGATAAAAACTTTTCACTGCTTCTAACAACTTGCCTCCCACACCATATATTCTTAGTACCTTCCACAGAGCATCTCTATCAACTCTATCATATGTCTTCTCCAGATCCATAAATGCTACGTACAAATCCACACACACACACACACACACACACATATATATATATATATATATATATATATATATATATATATATATATATATATATATATATATATATATATATATATATGTATATATATATATGTTGTGTGGCAAACCACTGGTGGGACGTTTTGATAACTGTTTCTATTCGTACGTTTACGTGGAAATATGAAACATAAGTCCCAAGCTCTTGTTTGTTATATTTTGGGGGAACACGTGACTGGAGACAGAGGGTAACTGTACTGGTAATGAACATAAATGAGAAAAGAAAACGTAATATTTCTGGTCACATGCGTTTGGCTTCTGGTAGTCAGGTCTGAATGACTTCCCTATCAACACCATAAAATTATCATGATTTACAGATCTTACGCCGTAGTGTGTGTATACACATGATCACCGAAATGGTAATCATTTAGGAGACAAAATTTTCATAGCTTATAAGAGGAATGAAGAAATGCTGCCAACTTTTGGCCTACTTTTCAATACCTCTTCAGGGAATGACAAGACCAATACACACAGAGCTGATCCAATAAAAGTATTCAAAATAATCAAAAGCTTTGGTTATCTTCATCTATCAAGTTACTTGAAATTTGATTCGTCTGAATTTACTCGTAGTAACAACAAACGTTTACCTCGAATGAGGCGAAGTACCGTTTTTTTTCCACAGGATCGTTAACGAATGGAAGGATTTGCCAATTTGGGTGGATGAAAGCAGCACTATAGATAATTTTGATAGACATGATAAATACTTTACTTCAAGTCCACGACTGATATCATTTGCACCTCCTTAGTCACAATGATAATTTGTAGGTTATCATCTTTGAATCATTTGTAGGTTATCATTTTTGAATTATTTGTAGGTCTTCTGACTTCAACAAGCATTCTGTGAGTTTTGATATCTTCTACTACCACACACAGCCTCGAAAGGACCCAAAGGTCTATCACTGTTTGATTTCCTTTGCATTCCTTTGTAAATAAAACTGAATAAGGAACAAAGTTCAAACCCTAATCCATACCCAAGGGTCGTACCATCATGTTCAAGGGTCGTACCGTCATGTTCAAGGGTCGCACCATCATGTTCAAGGGTCGTAACGTCGTGTTCAAGGGTCGTAACGTCATGTTCAAGGGTCGTACCGTCATGTTCAAGGGTCGTACCATCATGTTCAAGGGTCGTAACGTCATGTTCAAGGGTCGTACCGTCATGTTCAGTATGTTAATTTGATGTTTCAGCGTCGAAAGTTATCAATGTTCATGTATGGGTTTGCGTTCCCGAACAGTAGGGTCATGTGTCATACACAACTTACATACACATTATGTATAATGTCATAGACAATATGTGATCCACATGTGATATGTATGATTGGACACACACGACAGCCGGCGTCCTGTGGGTTCGAACTAGTGTGCCTCAAGTTACCACTAGACTCACACAGGTCCCTTAAGACCTTGAATATTCAACAGCCTCGCCAGGAGAGTGTCGATCTGCCTCCTCCAGACGGCACCTCGGTCTCAGCCACTCCATTGTAACGAGCCATTTAAGTAGTTAAACATTTGAGTCTATTAACCTGCTCCTGCAGTTGTAGGCTTCACTTGATTAATGTACATGAATTAACTACTTTCAGTTATCGTTAATCTGAGTAATGCGATCAGTTCAGAGTTAAATAATGACAGAAAATAACATGTGTCATGTGATCTAAATCTGAATTTGTAGTGTCGCCAGTGTTAGGCTTCTGGAGAGAGTCAACAAAGGAATACCAGGTGCGTGTAGAGAAGGCTGGATCCAGCTTGGCTCAGGCTCCAGGAACTGAAGACAAAGTCAGATGTCAGCAACAGAGGAACACTAAATTACTGATCTGCCTAACCTCCCTCAGGGTCTCGTTACTGGATATCCCAGTTCAGTGAGACCGACATGCAAAGGACAAAGGCCCTTCATATCACCTTCACCACATCCTGCAGCTACATTCTGAGGGACATCGGCTTACAGAACTGGCCTTGAACTGTAACTTGGTAACATCTTCATTCTTTACTTAACCTCGTTTTGGACCACTAAGTCTCCTGATATCTGTTCTTCCCATATACTCCCATGTATTACCGTCCACACACCAACACCGTTTACACTCCATGTAGTCTGGCGAGAGAGTCTGTGTCAACACCATTCAGCGTGTCATGTTTGGAATACTTGAGTCGCTCAAACACGAAGTGATATGTTAATATTTGATAGTTGTTCCGGTCAGTATAATAACAGTAGAAGGTCTACCCCGGTAGGACTGAAGGTGGTCTTGCGGCATCTTTCACAATAGCAAACTATGAGTTACAACTTCACGAGTATTTTCTCATTACTGTGACAGTCAAATGACAACATTTAGGCAAGGCAAATGATAAACACACAACGGCAGGGTAAAAAATGAAATAGATTCTAAATCTGAAAATCTTCCCTGAGTAATTGTACCACACATCGATAGTGGAATTATCATCTCGATGACGACAATGCGACTCTTAGGTATAATGGCGTTGTCTCTAACCTGAACATTCAAAGCCATGTTAGTGGTTCAGCCATCATGCCCAACTGTCATAAAGTCGTGCATAAGAGTCGTAATGTCGTGCTCAAGGATCGTGCCATTGTGCGCAATTGGTCAAGGAAAGGGACTTAAAAATGTACGTTGTAACTCTACCGTCACTGAACATACCAGGGAACTACATCAATTCTACATTTACTACTCTGCCAACCCCAACACCCCTACCGGTAGCTCCACACTATTTCCCACACCCACACTGAAGACCCAACACCAACCTCTCCTTCACTGGCAACCTTTACACCATCTCCAAAGCCTCCCACTCAGCGCCCCATCTCTTCCTCCCTGGAGGTCCTAGACTGCCCAGCAAACTTTCCCTGGAATCCTCACATCACCCTATTCCCCTTACAAGGGTTCCTGTACCACCCTCCACAATACAGGACTCACGGGAACTCCTATAACTCCACAAGAGGCCCCAAACTCCACTAAAAGTCTCACCCAGCTTCCACACACCAGTAAATCACCCCTCACTGCCCCACAGAGGCCCTACACTCCAGATGAGGCCTCTACTGCCTTTCACACCAACAAAACCAACCTCATACCCTCCTACCACAGTGGGTACTCACCGTCGGGAAACGTAGTGTTGACTCTGAGCTGGGTGGGGAGTCCCTCCTCCGTCCTGACGAAGGGAACCAGGAAGACCTCGTACTCGGTGTTTGGCGTGAGCCACGTCAGCACGTAGCTGGAGGCCCCAGCATTCATCACCGTCACTGTGTCCCAAGGGATGTAGGTCTCTGAGGACGACGACGACGAGGAGGAAGTGGAGTGGGGAGGAGACTCAACCTGAGAAGCGAGGTGGAGGGCTTGCTGCGATCGACGAGACCGAATGTGGACGTAGACTCCTTCCACCCGAGTACCGGAGCCAGTCACCTAAGGAACACAAGGGAGAACATCGTTAATACCATTATGAACATCATCCTCGTCATTACATTAGGTTTAAGTCTTCAGAAACATACATGAAGTATAATATTACAATTTCTAGTATACTTTTTGATTCCTGATTGCAATAGTCTTGGGCCAAATCATCTACTTTGAAGATATCATTCATCAACATCACCATCAGAGAGCGTTAAGAGCTATCTAGAAATCAGATTTACCAACATCATATCAGTACAAGTGATATAAAGGAGAGCAAACAGCAACAGACCATTTGGTGCTTTCCAGGTGATTTGTGCTATTTGCTTTTGAAAATGTGTTGAAATACACGAGAGCGCTTGAGCAAATTTTCCTGCTTTGATTTTCCCTCGTGGTCTACAAGTTTATATCAACTGACTTATATTTATTTCTTGTATCTCCCCTGATGATGTGATTATTACACGAAAGTGCACTGTTCATGTAATAATCACATCATCTGGGGGACACAAGACAGAAATATAAGTCAGTTGATATACATCGACGAGACGAAGCTAGGACGCCATTTGATAAACATGCGATTGTCCAAGACAGACAACGAGCGTTCATAAACTTCTCATTTTACAAATTTTATCAACAATAAAGTTATCTAATTTGTATAAACCATCACTAATATCAAGATTATAATTCTTTGTGTATTTAATAATAGAAGATTCAATGATATTTCTCGTGGTAATAGAGTTAGAATTAATAACTGAGATGGCATTACTTCAGTCAATACAATGACCATAGATTTTGAATGTGATTAAACAAGGCATTTGATGCTTGTCCCGTTCTTATACTATATTTATGTTGCTTAAGTCTAACAGAAAGATACTTACCAGTCTGCCCAACATAAAACCTATCAATTTCTACATGGCACTTTATAGACGCATCTAGGAGAATTTTCTGGTGAATTCCTGATTCTTTATAGTATTTTTGTTGCTAAAGGCAACATTTGCATTAAAAGATTTAAGCAAAATGGTAAGTATAGTAAAATTATTATTAAAAGGAATAACTAAAAGGTTCTTGGTGTCAATGGGAGGTTTGGGCTCAACTCTATAAAATTATTTCTTTGCTAACTTAAGGGAATTATCAATGAAAAATATAGGGTACTTTAACTTAGATCGAATAGAATATATCTTCTCAAACTCATCATCATCAATAAACGCGCAAAATCGTGAACCTTTCCAACATATATATATCTGTCAGTAAGAATCTGAGTCATAGGAAAAGCTGGTACATCCTCAGTTTCAGAGGGATATTGGTTTGGCTGAGACAATTCAATGTTTTGAACTGTCAGAGAAAAGTGTCAAAGTGTCGAGAGATTCCAAACCCGAGCAGTCTTTTCCCCATTCACCACAAAGTGTAACAACACTCCCACCCACACATTTTCTCTCCCCGTTCACCACTTTGCATATTCCAGGATTTACACATCCGGCCCCAGCGTCTGCACGCGCCGCTGTGAGCAGCTGAAGGAGCTGTTGCCAAGTTGTGTTGACTTAAGGAAGCTGGCGGGAGGGCTGGGGGAATGTTGGGTGGCCACACACACACAGACACACAGACACATACACACAGACACACACACACACACACACACACACACACACACACACACACACACACACACACACACACACACACACACACACACATACACACACACACACACACACACACACACACACACACACACACACACAGCCACTTTTTCTGCGTGTGTACGTACGTAGTACTATGCATTTCTTCATTATGAATTTCATTGATTGATACTCAGACTAACACTTGACAAATACAGACCAAAAATATCTGGCCATCATTATGTATCAAGTGAGCGAGCACCCACCCAACTCCCGCTCGCTGCAAGCTCTCCTCCGTGTGGCGCGTGGCTACAAGCCAGTAAGGAAGGAGGCGCTCCCTGCTACAGATTAGCATAAACAAAGACTAACAAGGTCATCTGCAGACGAGAATTACCCGAGAACAGAGTCAGTCACGTCTTAAGACAGAGTCAGTCACGTCTTAAGACAGAGGCAGTCACGTCTTAAGACAGAGTTTAGTCTTTTAGGATTTGCTGCAGACAACAGTCAAGGAGAAACTTGCCAACAAATTCCACAGTTTATAAAGAACCAGATATGTGTATCCCAGGCGGTGGAGGGGGGAGGGGAGGGAGGGGTAAGGTGATGATGAAGGTGGTGATGGTGAAGATGATGGTGAGGATGGCATTGGTGATAATGGCGATGATAGTGATGATGGTGAGGCTGGGGGTGGTGATGACGGTCATCTCTGTATGTTGGTGTTGGTTGTGTTGGTGATGATGGTGAGGCTGGGGGTGGTCACGGCCATCATGGACGGCACAAGACTGCCAATAAAACGTCAATACTGGCACAAAGAGACAGACATTGAGGAATACATGAAACGGAAGGATCTTAAGATTCTGTAGATGTTATAGGAATCTCTCTCTCTCTCTCTCGCTCTCTCTCTCTCTCTCTCTCTCTCTCTCTCTCTCTCTCTCTCTCTCTCTCTCTCTCTCTCTCTCTCTCCCTTTCCTTCCTAGTCTAATGTACCGCAAACCTAATTCTCCATGGTGACTTCCACCGTATCTGGCCCAGGCCAGCCTCGGTCTCCCAGGTAAAAGGCTGAATGTTTCATTTCTGTAAGCAAAACGTATTCACATGTGTAGAATCAGCGTTAGAGAATTTATTGTTGGTTTCGATAATTTTATATTCCTCTTACTAGCAAGCGCTTTCCGTGGCTGTAGTTGTAACATTAATAAAACTCAACATTACCAGTTAGTTTTGACACCACGGTAATGTACAGGCAGCTTCAGAGGCAGACACTGGGTGACACAAGCATACTTCTTGGGGATAACTCACCTCGTGAGCTAGTAATGTTGTTGACACAAGGCCATGTAAGTCAGTTATCGCGCGCTCCGCTACACGTGTTAAGGCCTGATTGAATGAGATGTAATGGTATGCAGATCGGCGTCTCTGTATGCGAGACTGTGAAACATTAGTCAGGCTCTAGCCTGCTTAATGCTACACAAGTGTGAGTGATTCAATCCATCTTCTTCAAAGATATCTCAATGTTCTCAGAGCCCTGGCAACTCGCGTTTCTTATTCCGTGTCCGTATATATCAGTTTGGTTTAAAAACTTCAGGAGTAACGTTCGTCAAAATCCACACAAACGAAAAATTAGGTTTCTGTAATGAACTAAAGTCCCGCTGACAACCGCAGTCTTTACCGATACGTAAGAAAAGAGGCGTTGCAGACGGCGGTGAGAGCTGCGTCCTCCTCAGTAATACAAAGTTTATGCTCGTCCTGTCCGGCAGGACAACACCCTCAACCACACCACCAGGCAGCTGGAACATGTTGACATGAATCACTCTCAGAAGGAGTCGCCAGAGTTAATACATCCTGACACACTCAGAGGGAGTCACTGACCATCATTATTTCTAACTCAGACTCAAGGGGGAGTCGCAGACTAAGCAGCGGGCTGATGACACATAGCAGTCTTCCATCTAACACTTGAGAAAGACATGCGATGAAAATGAACATTGCAGACAGAGAAGAAAATGATGGATCGCACAATGAAATCAATCAGCTGAAAAATACAGAAAGACTTACTTCCAGATTTATCTTTATAACGAAAAGTAGAAAAATGTATTAAATTGTGTCTGAGGCAAATATATAAATAAACACCATTTCCCTACTAGCCTCTTAAAGTGTGATCCTCTCTCAGTACAATCCATCTCCACACACACTCAACAAACCTGGAAATGATCAGACAACAAACGACCGTAACCCAGAAAAAAGGGAGAAATAGGAGTATCATGAAGAAGAGGAGCTGAAAATGTCTTCTCTTTCCTCGAAGCTGTCAGACTGTCAAGACGCTGCTAAAAAACGAACAAGAGTGATCGGACCAGTGACAGCTTGAAACTTGGCCGCCAGCGCTCGTCTGTTTCAATCTGGTCAGCTGTTCACGGCAGGACGGAAGCAAAAAGAAACAAAAAATAAGGCTTTCCTTCCCCTTCTCCCCACACACACAAAAAAGTGTCCGATAATCCAAACTGCCGAAAAAAAAGCTTGATAAGTTAGGGCAGGCAGGCGAGTGGCCATTTAATGTGCTGGGAAAACGGAAATTCTTGAGAGGAAGGTTAGAACTTTAACTTATGCAGATCAAGCAAGACGTGCTCGTCTTACTGTATCTAGTAAGGTCTGGACTCAGCATTGGGAGAAAATAGCAGTAAGTGAAGGTCTTAAGTACAGGAAGTGACCGTCAGTGACTTACGACGAATCATTGTAAGAAACGACAAGATGAAAGTATGAGTTTTAGAATCATTAAGGTTCATGATAAGGTTCATGATTCTAGAGATCAGTAACGACATAGCTGGTATCTAGCCTGGTAGACAATAACCGCAGCCGTACCGACTGTACACAATATTCGCGTTTGATACCATGACTCATTACCATCTCCCATGGTTTGTGGCTCAGTAAAAACGTGAATAATTGAAGCATGAAAAGGCTTTTGACTCCTACTTACGTTATCGAGTTTTATTCTATTTTAATATATCCTTGTGATGATTTTCGAGGTCAAAAGACTTAAAAACGCGCATCAAAAGGTTTCATGCACTCAATCTGACCCCAGCCAGAACTCAGTCCCACGTCTGTGTGGCGGGGGAAACCTGGCCAGTGTCCGACCCAGCAAGCCCCTCGCTCGCACGGGGATGGCAGCGCTCGCCTGGACTCGTCGGCTCCGGTGCCGGATGCAACTCGTTCGTGGCTTGTTTGTGGCTCTTGTTATGAGTCCATGGAGGGAGAGGAAGTTATATGCTCGGGGACGTTTGGTCCTATTGGAACAGCATAGAGAGAATATCATTTATACACAAAAATACGTTATAGTCTCTCTCTCTCTCTCTCTCTCTCTCTCTCTCTCTCTCTCTCTCTCTCTATATATATATATATATATATATATATATATATCATAATTCTCACAGTATACTTTATTGAAAAATAAAATTTCTTCTTTTCTTTCTGCTTCGTATCCAGAGAAGCCGATGCCAAGAAACGGTCGCCAGCAGAGCTTACTGGTCCACACCAGGTTAGGTTAGGGTTGTGAGAGACGCGACAGCCTGTTATATCATGGTTGTGAGAGATGCGTCAACCTGTTATAACGAAAGTTTAGGTTTTAGGACTTTCTATGTGGATTTGTTTCTTGTTCGATTCCCACACAAGTCGCCTCCACGTTTCTCACTCAAAATATTTAGCGGAAATAACTGTTGAATATCGTTGGGGCAATCTCCGTGTTCGTTAGTTACCCCTGTATATCCAGCTTACACAGGAGATGTACAGACTTTACACATATACTTGGGTCGATGTCTTCCATATTATACATAACTGCCGCCTCCCGCGTCAGCGAGGTAACGCCAGGAAACAAGAAGAATGGCCCATGCACTCACATACACAATGAAAAATATCTGTCCACATTCACGTGTGTATGTAGGCGTACAAGAGACTGACAAGGATGGAAGAGATGTTGCCTATATTTGTATTTTTCGGTTTAATCTGCAATTCCTAACCCGAGGCGTTAATTGTGCCTGGGGAACGATTACACTCCAGCAGGGTGATGGTCAGTGATTACCGAGATCAAATCAGTAATAAATGGGAATTCGTCAAACGGGACAACCCAATTTCCAGCTCTGGTAAACCCTTTTTTTTTATTCTTTCCAATTACTGGGGATCAATGCACTGGTTGTTAGAGGATCAAGCATGCTAATTGGATGCGGGGAATAATTGGAATTCAGAAATGTAATTGGAAACTCTAATTCAAGACTACCGAATTTACCTATAACAGTATAATTGGATGTAATTGGTAGACAAACTTTTGTTTGGGAGAGAATTGTCGGATGGGGCATAAAGAAGCTTGGAAGGATGTTGGTTCCAGAGATTTACAAGGATTTTCGTGATTTATTTTACTTTGGACACAACCTCTGAAGGTTTGGATGAAATCTATATATATATATATATATATATATATATATATATATATATATATATATATATATATATTGTGTGTGTGTGTGTGTGTGTGTGTGTGTGTGTTTTTACACAAGTAAATACATTCTACATTTATAAAAGGTTGAGAGACGGGGTAACAAGAGTGTAAAATTCTCTCTCAGTAACACAAATAGTGGTCACACATACACCCTGCTAATGTGTCGTTCCCTCCACTCTGTCCATCCCAGCTTGTCCTCCCCGGGCTGTTCACCCAGCTTGTCCTCCCCGGGCTGTTCACCCAGCCTGTCCTCCCCGAGCTGTTCACCCAGCTTGTCCTCCCCGAGCTGTTCACCCAGCCTGTCCTCCCCGAGCTGTTCACCCAGCTTGTCCTCCCCGAGCTGTTCACCCAGCCTGTCCTCCCCGAGCTGTTCACGCAGCCTATCCATCCTAGTCTTGGGAAGGCTCCCGTATGTATGTGTCATGGGCCGTATCCCAGCTAACTTGATAATTCCCTACGTATCGCGTTACAGAGAACGCGTGCCCTTCGCATACCCGCTCCTGCGCCAGGCCGGTATCCTCACAGCTGGGATGTAATATCATCTTACTGCACGCCGCGCCCGCCACGTATCCTTCAACAAACTGTAACAAGCTGCGAGGTACGTCCTGCTGACCTGGTGATCATGCCGTGTGTCAGCCCAGACGAGGTCCTCCTGCAGCGTTTAGCATGTTCTCTCACGAACGGACCCGGCCAAGTGGACCATTAATTTGTCTTGTATCATGTCTCCGCTTCACGCCATTCAGGAGGTTCTAGTACGCCTGCTGGGGCTATACCCTGCCAGGCAGACGGGTGAGGCCCCGCCACATATCACGCCGGCACCACACAAGCCTCGTAACAAGCAAGTTATCATCTCTCAGCGGCAGGTTATGAGGCCGTCTGGCTCCTCAGTGGCTGCAATTTGCTATTAGTTGATAAGTGTGGAGGGAGGGGGCGTGGTTCCCCTTCCGTGTGTGTGTGTGTGTGTGTGTGTGTGTGTGAAATTTCCTAGGTATAACTACCCACGCGGGGGGAGTTTGACACTGGTGGGACCCCACCCCTTGAACATTCTCTATCATAAAACGTCTTAAATTCAAGCAAGTTATCTACATTTACGATGTCTTCAGTCACTTTATATTCATTCACCACTTTTCTTATTAAGTTTTTTGCTTAATTTTCATGCCATGTCTCCTGGGTGTTCTATCCCTAAATACTTCGAAGACCTGTTCTCTGTGGGCATCATTGATCTGTTTTAAACGTTTTGATCAAGATGCATCACCTTGCTCTCTACCAGCGTGAACTTATCTAAAGCCTCGGGCATTTCCCTGTGACTCAGCAATTTGGTACAATGTTACGTATTTCTCGTACATCTTTATTATTCTCCTTTCTACTTTCTTTATTAGCAATTTATGCTTGTTTAGGTGCGGTGGCCAAACTTGATCCGCATATTCTGGTTTTGGCCTTATTATGTAGGATGTGAACAGCTTGCTAGATACTTACTCCTCGATATACTGGCACGTTGACTGACAGATGCTAACACACACTTTGTCTTCTTTACTGATCCTCTAATGTGTGACGCTGGCGACAGTTTGGGGACGATGTCTACATCCAAGTCTCTCTACCAATTTTCGTTATCGATACATCACTGATCTTCATTCCTGACGAAGTAGTAAGATTTATTCCCGCCTTCCGTCAGGCCTCATATACAAATAGAAGCTCACAGAAGACGGAAATAAAGAAAGTACTTCGTTAGAAATGAAGATGTGTGACGCAGTGAAATCAGAATGTCAACGAATCGTCATGGAGGATAATGTAGCATAAGGTATACTTCACACTGAATGTTCGGTCATTCACTATAAGGAAACAGGGCCAACTGTGGCCAAAACGAACAGTAAGCATAAAACCGACATACGTCATCACAGGATATCATATACGCTCGTTGTCCACACACACAGGTATGGTCGCCTAAAAACGTGGCAAGGAGCTGAAGTAATACGTAAAGGACTGAGTACACAAGTTAGAAAAATAGTAGAAGTGGCCCACAAATGCACAGAAGTTACTAATAACTTGGACGGTTTCGCCTAGCGGGCCACAGCAGCAGAAATGGTGGCAGTGGCCGAATGTAAAGAGACGGGATCAAGGAACGAGGTCCCCGCAGGGGGTAGGCGAGTAGTGGCCTACAGGTACAGAGATCTGTCTCGGCGAGTAGTGGCCTATAGGTAAAGTGATCTGTCTCGGCGAGTAGTGGCCTACAGGTACAGAGATCTGTCTCGGCGAGTAGTGGCCTATAGGTACAGAGATCTGTCTCGGCGAGTAGTGGCCTACATGTACAGAGATCTGTCTCGTCAACTTACTCATTTCCTCTGAGGAAAACTTCTCCTCAAGCTCAAACGTTTGAGGAATTAAGTTCAAAAGCTCTCAGCTGTGTTTGTTTACCATCCAAATCCACATACTTGTCATAATGGATTATTCATATAATATATATATATATATATATATATATATATATATATATATATATATATATATATATATATATATATATATATATATATTCTCGTAAAACACTTCACTTCCTCCAGTTTTTCTCCATTCAAACTCACCTCCCAATTGACTTGACCCTCAACCCTACTGTACCTAATAACCTTGCTCTTATTCACATTTACTCTTAACTTTCTTCTTTCACACGCTTTACCAAACTCAGTCACCAGCTTCTGCAGTTTCTCACATGAATCAGCCACCAGCGCTGTATCATCATCGAACAACAACTGACTCACTTCCCAAGCTCTCTCATCCACAACAGACTTCATACTTGCCCCTCTTTCCAAAACTCTTGCATTCACCTCCCTAACAACCCCATCCATAAACAAATTAAACAACCATGGAGACATCACACACCCCTGCCGCAAACCTACATTCACTGAGAACCAATCACTTTCCTCTCTTCCTACACGTACACATGCCTTACATCCTCGATAAAAACTTTTCACTGCTTCTAACAACTTGCCTCCCACACCATATATTCTTAATACCTTCCACAGAGCATCTCTATAAACTCTATCATATGCCTTCTCCAGATCCATAAATGCTACATACAAATCCATTTGCTTTTCTAAGTATTTCTCACATACATTCTTCAAAGCAAACACCTGATCCACACATCCTCTACCACTTCTGAAACCACACTGCTCTTCCCCAATCTGATGCTCTGTACATGCCTTCACCCTCTCAATCAATACCCTCCCATATAATTTACCAGGAATACTCAACAAACTTATACCTCTGTAATTTGAGCACTCACTCTTATCCCCTTTGCCTTTGTACAATGGCACTATGCACGCATTCCGCCAATCCTCAGGCACCTCACCATGAATCATACATACATTAAATAACCTTACCAACCAGTCAACAATACGGTCACCCCTTTTTTTAATGAATTCCACTGCAATACCATCCAAACCTGCTGCCTTGCCGGCTTTCATCTTCCGCAAAGCTTTCACTACCTCTTCTCTGTTTACCAAATCATTTTCCCTAACCCTCGCACTTTGCACACCACCTCGACCAAAACACCCTATATCTGCCACTCTATCATCAAACCCATTCAACAAACCTTCAAAATACTCACTCCATCTCCTTCTCACATCACCACTACTTGTTATCACCTCCCCATTTGCGCCCTTCACTGAAGTTCCCATTTGCTCCCTTGTCTTACGCACTTTATTTACCTCCTTCCAGAACATCTTTTTATTCTCCCTAAAATTTAATGATACTCTCTCACCCCAACTCTCATTTGCCCTTTTTTTCACCTCTTGCACCTTTCTCTTGACCTCCTGTCTCTTTCTTTTATACGTCTCCCACTCAATTTCATTTTTTCCCTGCAAAAATCGTCCAAATGCCTCTCTCTTCTCTTTCACTAATACTCTTGAATGGAGAAAAACTGGAGGAAGTGAAGTGTTTTAGATATCTAGGAGTGGATCTGGCAGCGGATGGAAACATGGAAGCGGAAGTGGATCATAGGGTGGGGGAGGGGGCGAAAATTCTGGGAGCCTTGAAGAATGTGTGGAAGTCGAGAACATTATCTCGGAAAGCAAAAACGGGTATGTTTGAAGGAATAGTGGTTCCAACAATGTTGTATGGTTGCGAGGCGTGGACTATGGATAGAGTTGTGCGCAGGAGGATGGATGTGCTGGAAATGAGATGTTTGAGGACAATGTGTGGTGTGAGGTGGTTTGATCGAGTAAGTAACGTAAGGGTAAGAGAGATGTGTGGAAATAAAAAGAGCGTGGTTGAGAGAGCAGAAGAGGGTGTTTTGAAATGGTTTGGTCACATGGAGAGAATGAGTGAGGAAAGATTGACCAAGAGGATATATGTGTCGGAGGTGGAGGGAACGAGGAGAAGAGGGAGACCAAATTGGAGGTGGAAAGATGGAGTGAAAAAGATTTTGTGTGATCGGGGCCTGAACATGCAGGAGGGTGAAAGGAGGGCAAGGAATAGAGTGAATTGGAGCGATGTGGTGTACCGGGGTTGACGTGCTGTCAGTGGATTGAATCAAGGCATGTGAAGCGTCTGGGGTAAACCATGGAAAGCTGTGTAGGTATGTATATTTGCGTGTGTGGACGTATGTATATACATGTGTATGGGGGTGGGTTGGGCCATTTTCTTTCGTCTGTTTCCTTGCGCTACCTCGCAAACGCGGGAGACAGCGACAAAAAAAAAAAAAAATATATATATATATATATATATATATATATATATATATATATATATATATATATATATATATATATATATATTTCTTTTTCTTTCTTTTAAACTATTCGCCATTTCCCGCGTTAGCGAGGTAGCGTTAAGAACAGAGGACTGGGCCTTTGAGGGAATATCCTCACGTGGCTCCCTTCTCTCTTCCTTCTTTTGGAAAATAAAAAAAAAAAAAATGAAACACGAATATCTTGATCACGCGCAAAATTGTGATCCTTTCCAATATATATATATATATATATATATATATATATATATATATATATATATATATATATATATATATATATATATATATATATGAGGTTACACAGCGAGTATAGTCACCTCTGGCGAGGTTGTACCATTTTCAGCTGAAGATGTGGAACAGATAGAGCTCATACTCGGGGCAGGAATGGTGGGAACACACTCTGCACAGAAGTGAAATAGTGGATTGTTTTTATGTATATGAGAGAGAGAGAGAGAGAGAGAGAGAGAGAGAGAGAGAGAGAGAGAGAGAGAGAGAGAGAGAGAGAGAGAGAGAGAGAGAGAGCAGGATGCGATAAATGATATATTGTATAAGCCGCCAAGATAAGCCAAGTCACTAAGGTCAGAGGTCAATGGTTTTAGCGCGATAACGCGTATGATCTGAGGGAGAGAAACGTATGCCCTCAGCCCATTCTCGATAGAAATTCTCTCTCTCTCTCTCTCTCTCTCTCTCTCTCTCTCTCTCTCTCTCTCTCTCTCTCTCTCTGATAAACATAACAAGAGTCCATTGTCTTACTGCTAGGCTGAGTCTCTGTACCTACCCTGGGTATGAGCTCCTCCATTCTTTCCATTCAAGTCATTCATGTTGGTTAGGAAAACATTCATTACAAATAAGAACTGCTTGAGAAGTACCAGCACAAGTACAGTACATAAGACAAATATCATACAGCAGTGATCTTTACTTTAAGACAAATATCATACAGCAGTGATCTTTACATAAGACAAATATCATACAGTGATCTTTACATAAGACAAATATCATACAGCAGTGATCTTTACATAAGACAAATATCATACAGTGATCTTTACATAAGACAAATATCATACAGTGATCTTTACATAAGACAAATATCATACAGTGATCTTTAAGTAATTACAATACGCAACGTAATGTTTAGCTTCATAGAAAAGAGGAGACAGAATGTTGTATTTCATAAAGAGAAATATAAACTATGAAAATAAAATTGTATTAAATACTTTTAATGAATTGATCAAACTTTATTAAGAGTATCTGTTCTGTTCTGGTCACCAAGCTTCATACAAGACAAAGAAAAATTAGAGGGAATAGAAAGAAGAGGAACACATCTGATTTCGTCACTCAGAAATACACTCCATGAACAAGCAGTGAGAAATCTGCAGTTACTTCTTATGAAAAGCGAAGACTCGGATAACAGTTTTTGAAATGGCAAATGATACCAACGGCCTAACTCAGGACTCATGTCAGACAGGCAGAAGTACAGCGACCACACGTAACTGAAGGGAAGAAGATGCAACACAAATGTAGGTCACAGTGTTTCCAAGTGTGGAGTTGTAAAATACTACCAGTTACCTTGTTACCTCCTGTTACCTCAAGAACAAGGGTTGCCTCCAGTCCTCCCTCCCTTGAACAAGGGTTGCCTCAGGTTCTCAGTCACAGTGCAAACTTTCTGTGTAGGATAAGTTGAGACGAGGAGAAACCTGACATGTCTCATATGATTGTCAGGGCGAAAATAGTCCTTATGTCTCATAGGATTATGGTTCATGATTGTGGATACACACTTGTTCTAGATGTAAGATGACGCTAGTTACTTTCTCCTCTGGAAGGATGAGGGTCGGACGTGGGTAAGGGAAAGCAGTGAGGAAATGGATTCAAGTACACAAGGGAGACAGTTAGGAAAATGAGGTGTTTATGAAAGCAAGCAGGGGGCTGTGGGAAATGGGGAGATAAGGAAACTGGGAGTGGAGGCAACAGAGATAGAAGAAATGAAAGGAGAAAAGAAGGAAGAATAGAGTAAGGAGGGAGAGGTAAAAGAGAAAGACGATATGGAGGGACAGTGAAAGTAACAAGGGGGTAAGGGGAGAGGGCCAGAGGAAGTCAAAGGACAGCTTGGCGAGGGTAGTATGGGTGGTGGTTAAGACCCTGGAGGACTGGGAAGGTGAGCTTGATGTCAGGAGAGAGGGGACCCACGCGCCCAGGCAATTATCCCTCCCTGACCTTCACTAATTAATTCCTGTTATGATGAGTTTCTCTTTTTCGTCCACTTACAAAGGCTCATCAGGACTGTTGTCTCGTGTTCCTTTCGAATTTATCTAGACCGCACGACTCGTACGTACCCTAGTAAAGCGTTGCCAAGCCTGTAGCTGACCCTGTGTATAGAAACCTTCCTGATTCTATGTTTCCACCAGGTGAATGTTTGCCTCAGTCAGTTCTCAGCAAATTGATGTTAGATTGCATAACTCATTAAAATTAAAGGATACTAATACCAACTGACAAATCACTTCTGACACATTAAAAGTCGAGATAATTATCCTTCTCTTACAGTGTTAAGAAGTATCATTGTGCAGATAATTAGCATGCATAATGATAAACAAGAGGAGGAGAAAGAGATATAATAATTCAGGTCTTTGCCAGTCAAAATTCAGTATCTTAACATTATAGTTTTGTCACTTCATGCATAAGATATGAAAGGAGTTCGTCTTCCTTTTATCCTACTGTTAAAATTTTCGTCTTATGACCTAATGGTGGTGAGCGTTTTCGTTATGACGTATAAGAGAAAGGAGACAAAGGCCCCCTTTACCTTATGCTTCCTCCCGCTCCTGTGTGAGCTGTAGCTCTTCCATATCCGACACTTATTGTCCGACTCTTCAAGTCCGATCCTCCGTGCGGAGGGGAGGAAGTTCGATTCATTTTCCCGGGAGATGACGCAAGAAAGTGTCTAGTTTTAAGAACTCTGGTGTGAGTCGTCTCACCTTATCATCTGACATTTCTCTCTCTCTCTCTCTCTCTCTCTCTCTCTCTCTCTCTCTCTCTCTCTCTCTCTCTCTCTCACTCTCTCATCCACTAACCTTCCACATGTGCCATTTTCATCTTCCGGTATTTCCCCCTCGTCAGGAGGGCCGCGTCTTTGACACGCTAATGTTAGTTCTCGTTCGAGGGTATCGACCACTGGTGTACATTTCCAAGGATGATGAAATTATCTGCAGCAGAATATATGTTCATTCAATCATTCTTCTAAAACAATTTTGAGCTTGTTCATCTTTGACCTTCATTTATCGTCACTCCAGAAGCAGAAGATATATAAACCTCTTAAGATTCATGGCAAATGTCCTTTGGAAAGCACTTAAGTCGTACATGTGATTACCTTCCTTCAAACTCTACAAAAACTATAACCTCGCCAGATGGCCAAGTTAGATCATCGAAAAGCTATTTGTGGGCCGGTCTGCTGAAGACCACAGTCTGAAAATGTTCCCTGACCAACACACCGTCGGAGGTCAAACTGAGACAGTGGGTAACGCAACTTTCGTTAGGTCAGGGGCTCCTGGATGATGCTGGGTCAATAGTGTATCATTATTGGATTTCGTTGGATTTCGTCGCCATGAGTCATGACTGTTCATGGGTTTATGGCTCATGTTGCATTATAGCTCACACTGAGTTATGTTGGTTCATAGGCTTTAAGGTCATACTACTTACAAATGTAACTGAATGAAAATTACTTAAGGACTCAGATATCTTGCTGTATTACGGGACCAAGCGAGGCAAGTAAGGTTAGGGACTCATGAATATTACCAGGTCAGAGGTCATAGTGAATTATATCAGATCAGGAAGTTACACATAAACCATTGTGAATCCAGTCAAGTCGGGGACATAGAGACGCTGGGTCATGAGTCAAGGCAAAGTTTCTTAGATGAAAGATCCATGTGCCACACAAGGGTCAGAATTCACACGAGTCCCGGCGAGTCAGGTCAATATGACAGTGACATCATCTGCTACATTGGTAATTGAGGACCTCAAGAGATGGAACCTAACCTTACCAGAAGAAAAGTTGATGTTATTCTCTTTATCTTCATGTGTACTTCTGCTATGTTCCTCACATACACATGATAAAAAAAGAGAATATATACAGACATTCTCTTAGCTAACTCTTTTGTATATATTTCATCATTTCTGGAGACGGCCGAGGAAGAGGTACGAGGCGTGGAAAAGTTTCCTGGAATTGAGTTTGCGCGAACGATTTTAGGCTTATATGTTCGTAAAGGAAATGGAAGAAGCGAGACTTACCGGACTCCTTCTATAACTTGCCCAATTCTTTCAGATTGGTTTGCTGTTTTCTCTGCATTCAGTGTGACAGGGGAGGAGGAGCAGTAGGAAAGAAAATATCGACAAGACTTTTGCTGGATTAAAGAAGAACTGGTCTACCCGGCTGTCTGGAAAGATTTCCTCTTGTGCCCTATGACCTTCCCTGGGATGATACAGTGCCCTATGACCTTCCCTGCGACGATACAGTGCCCTGTGACCTTCCTTGAGACGATACAGTGCCTTGTATGGCCTTCCCTGAGTCGATACAGTGCCCTATGACCTTTCCTGGGATGATACAGTGCCATATGACCTTCCCTGAGACGACATAGTGCCTTTTATGACCTTCCCTGAAATGATAGTGCCCTCTGGCTTTCCCGGGATGTTACAGTGCCCTCTAGCCTTCCCTAGGAAGACACAGAGCACTATGACCTTCTCCGAGATGATACAGCACCTCTGACCTTTCCTGAGCTGATACAACACCTCTGGCCTTCCTTGGGATGATGAGAGAGAGAGATCATGCGGACAAGACTGTTAATATATGGTAGTAGGAAACAGGTTTAGTGAGAGGAATTTCCGAAGAAAAGGTAATAAAGGGGAGAGTGACGTCTATACAGTGGTGGCAACATAGTGAAGCTAGAAAGTTTAAGGAACGACAATCAAGAGAAGATAGTAAATGACATTTGCCTCGGGCGGGCAGAACAGAGGAGAAATAAAGTCTAGTACAGATACGGGAGGAGGAAGAGTGAGGCGGCCATAATGACAAAAAGATAGTCAGGTCAGGAGGAAGGGAAAAGAAGGTGAAGACAAGATAAGCAGTGAGGAAGTGCGGCAGAACTCGTCATAGATACCAGCTGTGGGAGAGACTTTATCAGATGGTGATAGGACAACCTGTGGACCGAGCTGGTGCAATGCTCTACATTTCCACCTGCCGACATACGTGGTAAATTGCTAAAGGACTACCAGCTGACCCAGGTGGTACAAGCAACTGTAAATCAGAAACTTTACGTCTACATTATTTCATTTCATGCAAACATATCATGCAAGCACATCATGCAAAGGAAAGAAAATATGGAAATTCACAAGCGATTGTTTCATAAAAAATATCACCAACCAATTCTTGCTCCAAATTAGAAAACCAATACATCTGTGTCCAGATGATGCTTTAAATGTATTCCTGCCTGAGAGAGAGAGAGAGAGAGAGAGAGAGAGAGAGAGAGAGAGAGAGAGAGAGAGAGAGAGAGAGAGAGAGAGCCCTGGGGCCCCTCCACAGATACAAGCCGTTGAGCTCCTGACACTAAGTTGATGTGCGAGTGACGGCGGCTCAAATTACGAAGGTTCCGACGAGAGCTTCTGAAAGTGTACGTTAAACTGCCACGTGTATACTGACAAGTATACATTAGACAACAACATGTATACTGACAAGTATACATTAGACAACAACATGTATACTGACAAGTATACATTAGACAACAACTTGTATACTGACAAGTATACATTAGACAACAACATGTATACTGACAAGTATACATGAGACAACAACATGTATACTGACAAGTATACATTAGACAACAAAAACTGACAAGTATACATAGACAAACTTGTATACTGAAGTATACATTAGACAACAACATGTATACTGACAAGTAACATTAGACAAACATGTATACGACAAGTATGCATTAGACAACAACATGTATACTGACAAGTATACATTAGACAACAACATGTATACTGACAAGTATACATTAGACAACAACATGTATACCGACAAGTATACATTAGACAACAACATGTATACTGACAAGTATACATTAGACAACAACATGTATACCGACAAGTATACATTAGACAACAACATGTATACTGACAAGTATACATTAGACAACAACTTGTATACTGACAAGTATACATTAGACAACAACATGTATACCGACAAGTATACATTAGACAACAACATGTATACTGACAAGTATACGTTAGAAGACCACAAGTATACTAACAAGTATACGTCAGACCACCACGAATATACTGCCTATGTTCAAAGAAAAAAGAAAACCTAGGCAATGTTGGGAGTGTGTGGGGGTAAGGTATGTGTCACATGGCAAACACAGAGGGAGTGACATGGAGAGTATACATCATACCTCACATTCAGACTGTTGAAAAAGAAATATAGTATATCCCGGATATACGGACGGGGTTGGTAAAAATATATACTTTTGACAGATCTATCGGAAATGTGTCTAGAAGAATACGACATATCGCGTATCAACTGGCAAAGAGCAATGAAAGGGACGTATGCATCATATGATCTAAATTCTGATGCTCAGTGTAGCTGTTGTCTGATGTTAAGATATACAAAAGTTAATTTCCTTTTATATTCCTATGAATGGTACTGATTAGCGATTACTGTATTTCACGGGAGATGCAACGACCAGACTGGCATTTATGTATTTTCACAAATACACTAGAAGTATGGGAGGATTATCCTTCTACCTGACGTAACCTGCGTTACTGTGTCACGATATGTAATAAAGCCGACGATTCTCTGAAGCTTATATTGTGTAGCAGAAGTAAAATATGCATGTATGTATGTATGTAAGGTACACCACTAGAAGAGGTTTCATTGGGGATTTACCTGCATCTTATGTACATTCCTTACTTATGTACTTTCTGCACGTACGTATATATATATATATTTATTTTATTTTATCTATTTTGCTTTGTCGCTGTCTCCCGCGTTTGCGAGGTAGCGCAAGGAAACAGACGAAAGAAATGGCCCAACCCACCCCCATACACAATGCATATACATACACGTCCACACACGCAAATGTACATACCTATACATCTCAATGTACACATATATATATACACACAGGCACATACATATATACCCATGCACACAATTCACACTGTCTGCCTTTATTCATTCCCATTGCCACCTCGCCACACATGGAATACCATCCCCCTCCTCCCTCATGTGTGCGAGGTAGCACTAGGAAAAGACAACAAAGGCCCCATTCGTTCACACTCAGTCTCTAGCTGTCATGCAATAATGCCCGAAATCACAGCTCCCTTTCCACATCCAGGCCCCACACAACTTTCCATGGTTTACCCCAGACGCTTCACATGCCCTGATTCAATCCACTGACAGCACGTCAACCCCGGTATACCACATCGATCCAATTTACTCTATTCCTTGCCCTCCTTTCACCCTCCTGCATGTTCTGGCCCCGATCACACAAAATCTTTTCCACTCCATCTTTCCACCTCCAATTTGGTCTCCCACTTCTCCTCGTTCCCTCCACCTCCGACACATATATCCTCTTGGTCAATCTTTCCTCACTCATTCTCTCCATGTGCCCAAACCATTTCAAAACACCCTCTTCTGCTCTCTCAACCACGCTCTTTTTATTTCCACACATCTTTCCACACACACACACACACACACACACACATATATATATATATATATATATATATATATATATATATATATATATATATATATATATATATATATAACTGCAGGCGAGAAAGTGTAAGTTGTGCATGTATGGTAAGGTTAGTTTCAGATGGATGTGTGTCTGGTGAAGTAGTGTTTGACACTGAGTTGATAGTGTGGTTGTTTAGTGGTTGTCGGGTCATTACAGTCTGTATTTGTTTTGTCAGCATTCATGTCTGTAGGAGGAGGAGGAGCCTATGTAGGGGCATGTTGTTCCAACGATAAGCTGGGGTTAGCTTTGATTTCTCTCTCTCTCTCTCTCTCTCTCTCTCTCTCTCTCTCTCTCTCTCTCTCTCTCTCTCTCTCTCTCTGGCAGACTTAATCCGTTGTCTATGATAGAGAACACTTGATAATTTCACATTTGAAGAATGTTCATCATTGCATTATCTTTCCCATTAACCGTTTTCTATATTCAATAGGCGCGGCAACTGCTGCCTTATCTGACCAGTCAGTGTTTACACTCCAAATGAATATCTGACCTGATACCATCAGTAACTAGCTATGCACAGAGTCATTAAACTCATAATAGATTTCTGTGATATTTTCAAGCAGGACATTCTGGCCTGCAGGCCCAGTTCTCTACAACCATAACATGTTTTCCTTAATTCTACCTGTCGGAACATTTTTCTGTGAACAGTTGTCATGCTGGACATATCTCTGTAAAATCATATTAATTAGCAGATTTGGTAATTCACTTGTTAGTACAGAATTAATTGGATATTTCTATTATCAGTCATCGGGCTTGTGGTCATCTCTGTGATAATTGTCCAGAATGATTTCAACATAAATATTTTCAAACAGATGAGGTGTATACCAGACCACACACACACACACACACATATATATATATATATATATATATATATATATATATATATATGAAGGTCTTCCACAAGAAATTGTAACACTACGTTCCCAAGTGCACTTTTGTGTAATGATCACATCATAAGGGGAGATAAAAGAATGAGAAACAAAGCAGTCAGTTGATATACAAGGAAGAGACGTAGCTAGGAAGCTGTCATCATTACACGAAAGTGCACTTGGGAACTTACAGTGTTTCATTTTCCTGTGGAATATCTGCATATACTAGATCACGCGCACCACTGTGACATGTTGCTATATATATATATATATATATATATATACATATATATATATATATATATATATATATATATATATATATATATATATATATATATATATATATATATATGTAGGAAAGGATCACAATTTTGCGCGTGATCAAGATATTCTTATGAGTCCACGGGGAAAATGAAACACGAAAAGTTCCCAAGTGCACTTTCGTGTATTAATAACATCATCAGGGGAGAGACAAGAGAGAAATATAACAGTCAGTTGATATACATCGAAGAGACGAAGCTATGACGCCATTTGGTAAACATGTGATTTGGTAAACATGTGATTGGACAATCACATGTTTACCAAATGGCGTCCTAGCTTCGTCTCTTCAATGTTTATCAACTGACTGTTATATTTCTCTCTTGTGTCTCCCCTGATGATGTGATTATTACACGAAAGTGCACTTGGGAACTTTTCGTGTTTCATTTTCCCCGTGGACTCATAGGAATATATATATATCATAATTTTTATTATACTTAGTCGCTGTCTCCCGCGTTAACGAGGTAGTGCATGGAAACAGACGAAAGAATGGCCCAACCCATCCACATACACATACATATGCATAAATGCCCACACACGCACACATATATACCTATACATTTCAACGTATACATATACATATATACGCGTGTACATATCCATACTTGCTGCCTTCATCCATTAATGTCGCCACCCCGCCACACTTGAAATGGCACCCTCCTCTCCCCGCGCGAGGTAGTGCTAGGAAAAGACAACAAAGACCACATTTGTTCACACTCAGTCTCTAGCTGCCATGTGTAACGCACCGAAACCACAGCTCCCTTTCCCCATTCTATCTCTTTCATCCACCCTTGTTTTCCCCTCCTCGTTCTTTCTTCTTTGCTCCCCTCTTCCCGTCCTCCTCCCATGTTTGACACTCCCGGGTAAACACACCATCCAGGCACAGTTTGATGTGATTCTCCGCGAGATGAGAATACTATCAGGCAGCCGCCATCTGTACTCGGACTTTAAACAATTTACAAAGGTAATATCATATTACAATATTCCACAGTTTTCTTTCATTCTGTATTGTTCATTCTGAAGAAAAAGGCGAAATGAATGTCAGGAGGTATAAACGAGGTGAGGGAGAGGGTCCATTAACCTATGGTGAACCGATAAGTAGGTAATGAGAAGCCAATCACGAGCCTTTATGGGTTTTCTGAAAGAGTTGCTGATACACGTTCCAGTAAAGACTCAATAAGAAGCAATAAGGAACCCGATAAAGATTCAATAATGACCAATAAGATTTCCGATAAGGAAGCCATAGGAATGAGTCACGTAGACGATACTAGGGCTTCAGGGTTCTTTAAAACGAAGCATAAGCCTTTAAAGACCACCATTTATAATGAATGACCATACACTGGCAGGGCGGCCCCCAGCAGACTGACGAAGTTAACCATGAAACTCTATTTCAGAAAATTTAACGTTGCAGGAAAGTTATTTATCATGGATAGATTACGATAACGATGGGACATGTGCATAATGAAGGACTAAGCTGTGTGTTGTCTCCATGATATACAGATAATCAGCCGAGGAACTGAAATAGAACGAAGATGACGTATCATTTTCTCTCTATATTGCTGCAGAGATACCAAGAGGTGATAACTTCACCAAAAGTTGATACAGAACTGATAAGAATCGCCTAAGCACCCATGCTCTTGATGGAAGGTGGATAAAAAGCCGATGATGAACCGATAACTTGCCACAAGTAGCCAAAAAGCCGATAACGAACTGGCAGCTCCGAGGCAAACGGTTCAGTAAAGGATGAGACGCTTAGGAGAACCCGATAAGGTATGGCTGAACAGCCCGACTGTGTCTGGTCTGGTGTAGCAATGTTCCTCACGTCCTCTCTCTCTCTCTCTCTCTCTCTCTCTCTCTCTCTCTATGTTTTCTGCCTAAAATTAGTTTTCAAAATTTCTTTGAAAATAGTTTTCATGATCACAGTGTTCTTTTCCTTCTTATTTGTTCAGTTTTTCGTGCTTTTTCTGTGGATTTCCTTGCCTTTTCTAAGAGTTTTGTTCCCGGCCCATTCTCTTCTACTATGTTACACTTCTTTATATTTTGTTTTTCCTCCTCCTACCGACTCTCTTTTTTCGTTACGTTCTTCGTACCTCTGACTGTCATGACCTGTGCCACTGTCTCCCGTGTTCTTTATCTCTCCTCCGTCTGCTTCTCGCGATCCTTTAAGGGAAGCAAGGAGCAGCAGGCCCCTCGTCCAGACGCATCCTTCTATCTGCCTTAAAGACTGCAACTTAATTTTCTGAGACTGTTTACCCACTACACCTCCAGCAGCGGTACCTTCACTCTTAATCTGTCTTTCTTTACTTCGACTCACTTTCTCTCAAAATCACCAACCATTAATTTCTTATACATTTCCGTCAAACATCTCTTTTTCTTGTTTCTTATCTTTTCATCTTCTACGTTATAACAATGAACGTGTCTCAAAACTTTTCTGAAGTGCCAAATTTACTTTTAACGAAAATTTCTCTATCAATATTTTCCTAATTTTTCGTTCTGTGCAAGTTGCAGATGTTGGCTGAGGAGCGGCCACCTTACTCTAGCTCTTCACCTTCCCCTGGTGCCGTCTGCCTCCGTCATCCTCAAGTCCTCACACTCTACATATATCTCCGCTCCGTCTGTCTTTTATTCACCGTCTTTCTTTAAACTAATAGACGAACAAAAATAAATCATCTTAAGACATATTCCTATTCGTCTTCTTTACTCCTTATTCTTCGCCTAGGTATTATCATCACGTGTCTCTGGTTCCTGTATTCATCTTCATTGACCTTCCTTTTCTCAAGTTTATTAACCATTACTTTTTCGAAGGTCCTCGTTCAGTATCGTCTTGCGTGTCTCTCAGCTTTACATTATTCTTCTTAATGATTCTTTTAGTATCAGCCTGGCGTGTGCAGAGGAAGATGGCTGTCTTCCCCCTGCTCCAGCCACCCTCCCTCACCCCCTCACTCACCCAGCGGCGCCAGCTCAATATGCAGATGGAATTTTGCTTGGACGATTTTTGTTAGTGGCAGTAAAAATTGGAAAAAAAAGGACTTGATTTCCTCGGCGACTTGAGCAGCAACCGTGATAAACCCGCGATGGAGAAGATGAGTTAAAGTTGGTGGACTGTTTGGGAAGCATTACTTGCTGCTCGGCAGTGTTAAACATTGATGAACTCGGGTCATATCCTGGAGCCGCAGAATATTCGTGTTGAACGTGCAGTCTCAGGAGGGACTGGTAGGTGGACCTGCGAGGAAAAGTGACGAGGCCGTTGCTTTCAGGTACAAGAGTGTTTGGTTTGGCGGGAGTTCGAGGATGTGTCTTGAGGCTGATAATGTGTTTTGTATGGAATAAAGGTCAGTACTGATCCCTGTGAGCTAAGAGAGTTCGAAGCAGTGCTCCACAAAGGGTCCAGACGGCGCTACTACGGACCATTCCCGTTTGATGGAGGAGGCAAGACGAGTTGGATTTTGTGTTTGCGTTTCCATCTATAAAGAAAATTTACTCAATGATATACGCCATTTGGACGTCAGATACAAAATGCTATTAGTAATGATAATGATGATAATAATAATGATAATGATAATAATGATAATAATGATGATAATAATAATGATTAACTAAACGTGTTCACCGTCCGATGTTGACCGATTGTGGCTGGACAAGTAGTGAAGTTCTTTGCTCCGAGGTGGGTAGACTGCTCCACTGCCAGACTCAGCCTGTGAACCCTGACGGAAACTTCTTCAACTTACAGTAATCCAACGCAACATTTATGTTTTCATCCATTTCTTGTGGTTCTGTATAAGTTAAATTCTATGCAAGTTTACATCCCAATACATGGTTTTTCTTCCATTACTGTCGTAGGGAGTACAGGGTGAGGAGTGAGCTTTCTTACTGTTCTATCCTGACGTCATGTACTCAGTGCAGCAACAGACAGATTCAAGTTCAAAAGCACATGACAGAAACACGGGGCCTACGGACCTTTTGTTATCTCTCTTTCCGATCATATGATCTGGCAATATATTCCACATTATCGAGAGATAATCATTATCATATAAATAGAAAAAAAGTATCGAGAAAAAAAATGCATTTTCTTTTTAACTATAAACTTTTCTTTGCATATATAGAGCGGAAAGCCACCTAGGAATATGTGTTGCATACAACTTCTGGGCAAGTGATAGTGCAATACTCAAAAAGAAAAGTCAAGTAGGGCAAGTCGGCGGCCCCACCTGCACGGGTTTCCTCCTCCTGTGTTGAAACATACACCGAGGCAAGGGAATCAACCAGTCAATACACCTGGTGAAATGCTTCACTTGTCGCCAAGTCTCACTCAATACAAGGATAACATTCTGTCACATGACAGTTCTCAGGAGAGGCTCACAATCCTCTCTTGCTATTGATTAATGAATTTACGGACCGGGGAGGTTGACACGCCCTCCTCTTCCAAGAGGCTACAATGACCAGAGCGGGGGGGGGGGGGAGTGTCACTTCTCTGATGGAGAGATGTAGGCTAAACAATACCTCCTCCAGTCCTTAGTAACTGTACCTTGTTAACCGTTAATAATATCAAGGTTCAGTTACTTCCTGTCGCTCAGTTGTGGTGATTACACACACACACACACACGAGTAGAGACATGGTTAATAAACATAAGGTTAAGACATGGGGCAACACAAGTGTAAAATTCTTTACCCGTGAAACTCGAATAGTAATTCCACAAGGTGAAGACAATGCAGCCGCCTCTCTCAGGGAATAGTAATAAATGACATAAAAATATCAACCCAAAGAATGATGGAAGATGAGCGAGACAACAGAACAACAGTTGATTATGAACTGTAGGAAGTGTCTCATTCATGAACATATGGCGACATACAGTGATACGAATGACATTTTCTTAAGACGCTTTCAATAGCGGACAGCTAACTCAATAACAACAGTAAGAAAAATTAGATGAAAATAAAAGCTGCAGACAAAATCAATATTACCGCATTTAAACAAGAGATATGGCTTACATATGATCTCTACATATATGATTGGCATCTACTCGATGAAAGAAAGAAAAGATGTGGAAAGATGTACACAAAAATTCATTTGCAACGCTGAGACAAGAGCAGGACCCAGAACTAAGTTGAAAATTACTACAAATAAATACATAACTGAAATGCAAACATGAGTCAAAGACTGACGAAGCGTACATTATGTACCTACCATCCGTAAACATACACATCAGATGTAAACAAATATTGTAGACAACCTTAGACGGTTGGTGCACCTACTTGACGTGACTGGGAAAATAAACAAATGAAAAATGAGCTGAAAACGCAGGTAAACAGTCACTCAACCTACTTGACGTACTGTAGCTGGATCCACAAAGTGAGGTAAACAAGAACAGGAGACGTAAACAAATATACAGACGTGACTCAGACATGGGTGAAATAAGAATGTAAGAATGACTGACCTGCCAAGTGACCTTCATGGAGGAAGAGGAGAGTGTGCTGAGGCCGGTAAGGTTAAGTCTCCGGCCGACCAGGGAGGGCGGTCGCTCCAGGCGGGTGGTCACGGCGCCCCCCTCCGCCTCCCCGCCCACGTCGCTCTCACCCATGCCCACCACCACCACCTGCGACCACGGCGACGGTGGCGACTCCCCGAGTGAGTTTTCTGCGCGCACGACGAAGACCTGAGGACGGCCGGCTTCCAGGGGTGCCGTGTAGCGGGGTCGCGCCACTCCCCGCGCTACCACTCGCCACTTCCCGCCCCGTGGCTCTCCCGTCGATGTGTAGGACTGAAGGGTGTACCCCAGGAGGGGTGCCTCGCCCACAGTGTGAGGCGGCGCCCACACCAGCGTGACAGAGGCGTTGGTCAAATCTGTGACGCGCGGGCGTGTGGGCGGGGCAGGAAGGGCTGAGGGTACTGGAGCTCGCCAGAAGTTACGGGCGGCTTGTGGGTCGTCACCACCTACCACCAGCAGCGACGCCGACCGTTGTGACGACCCCGACCAAGACTCCGCCAGGCAGGTGTAGCGGCCGCTATCTGTCTCGTGCAAACCTGTGGGAGACCAGGGGTACTTAGGGCGTGGCAACACTGGTGGGGTTAGTGAGGGTGTGGCAACACTGGTGGGGTTAGTGAGGATGAAACATCACTGATAAGCTTAGAGAGGATTTAGCAACAGTAAATGTGGCTTAATGTACGCTGGCAACACTAATACACAAAGGCTTGGAAACACAAGCAGAGATAAAGTGAAAATTAGAAACACTCGTGAGGTTAATAAGGTGTTGGCAACACTTCATGTAGTTAGGAAATTGCTTGACATTCAATGCACGTCTGGCAACACTGCGCGGGTTATTGCATTTCTTACAACACTCAAGACTGGATGAAAAACTGGCGACACTGACCAAGCTTAATAATATGTCAGTATAAAAACTGGTGGTTAACGCAGCTGTTGGGTGAGGGGGGGGGGGGGGGGGGGTATGAAGGTTATAAAGGCTGATGGGAAATTAGGAAGACTGGTAATAGTTTTGGGATTTAGTGCACATTTAGTCACGCTTTTTGGGCTTTGAATGACAAGTGTAACACTGTGGTGGTGGTGGAGTGATGTTCTGGTAATACTGGGGAGGGGGAAGGGGTGGGGAGGGGAGGAAAGTGGGAGTTAATACCCTCGTGGTAACAGAGTGGGGAGACTCGTGTGTCCCTAGCAACAATGGCCAAGGTTCCAGAGTCTATGACTACGGAAGGATACGTGGGTGTGTCTCAAGGTTTTTACTGTCTTTAGTAATACTGGCGAGGATAATGAAAATGCTCTTGTGGTAACACTGACACAGGCCAGAGAAGACGTGGGTAACTGTAGGTGAGGTCACTGTAGGTGAGGTCAGTACCAGGTGTGGCTGTAATCAGGCCCCTTCCTCCCCCTCCCTGCCACTCTTGCCTTATCAAACTCCTGCCATTATGGCTTATCCACCCACCCAACCTCCCTGCCACTCGGTCTCTGGCCTCATTAACGTCATGCAACATCCCACTCATTAACCCCTCGTCTTCTGATCAAGGTGAATCCCCTCCACCTGCTCCGAGAAATTGCTACATCCTCCTTACCTCTTCATAGCCCCCGGATCATCTCCCTCATACATTTAGCAGCTTCCTTGTTCCCTGTGACTTAATCCCCTATCATCCTCCAATCTTACCTCTCAGTAGTTTGCTATATCTGTCTGACCTCCTCCACTCCCCTACTCATCTCCACGTCATATCTATCAGCAGTTTGACTCAATCCCTCTGACCTCCTCCCAATCCCAAAGTTGCTCCCCAATCAGGCTGGCGTCAGCAGCGGCTTCAGACAGTCGTTGTACGAATAATTTCAACCAGTACTTCGCCAGCAGCCATATCTAGGTCCAGGGCTCTCTCTCTCTCTCTCTCTCTCTCTCTCTCTGTAACATCAGATAGAGAACCTTACCAAGTTAAACAATGCAGGTAATACACACCCCCGCCAATAAACCTAGTTTCCACTGGGACTGCTTGATGGTTTTCTTGAAGACTGGTTCATGACCAAAAAGTAGAATTGTTTTATTTTGAAAAAGTTTTTAAGCTTCTTAATGTAACAAGAGGAAGGGTCAAAATTTTTCAGTGTAAGTGAAGCAGGGTTCAAGCCTTTTCGACTTGATTAAAGAAAGGTTAAGCCAGTTTGATATGACAAGGAATGGCTCATACTGGTGGAATGTGGAGGAAGCAAGCCTTAAACGTCCTGACGTATTGAAAAAACATGAAGGCATGTTTGATGTAACGTTAAGGCATGTTTGATGCGAGATGAAAAATTAAACCAATTGGTTTTTAAGGGTTTTCGAAGCTTGACATAATGCAGGTAGAAGTAAGGTAGTTATGTGTAACAAGAGGGACTGAACCAGTGGGATGTGATAGACGCTACTTTACAGCAGACAGGGGTGCCACTGGACGGGTTTATTGAGTATTCATTCCTGGCAGATGTGTTTGATCACACTGTTTTCCAATTATTGGATCAATCAAACCAGTTTGTGATGATAAAACAGGTTTACTCAGCTAACAATGACCGGGAGAGGGTTGAAGCAGAGAGGACGATAAACCTGTTTATCATGGGAGAGAAAATGATGACATATACTGAAAAGGAAAATGTTTTAAACCTGTTTATAATGACATGGAGAAACCTAAACTAGTTTACGGAGGTGAATATGATGAAAGTGTAAGACATGAGAGGGTTAATCCAATTCAGACTGGTGAAGGAGGAACCGGAACCATGACAAGTTGAGGAGAGAAAGTTAAACCGGTTTACAACGGCAGAGGAAAGCATATTAGCTTGTTTACAATGGTAACGGCAAGGCTAAACCAGTTTGTAGTAGAAACGAAATTACTGTGTCTGTGTGTAACGACCGAGGCACTCCGTAACGAGAGAGAGAGAGAGAGAGAGAGAGAGAGAGAGAGAGAGAGAGAGAGAGAGAGAGAGAAGAGAGAGAGAGAGAGAGAGAGAGAGAGAGAGAGAGAGAGAGAAGTCCGTTGAATATATAACTTTAAAGGCACAGGTAAGTCAATTGGCAGTGGAGTGCTTGTGGCCCGTCTGCTGGCCAGCGAGGGTTAATCTATAAAGCAGAGCCAGACTGATCATCCAACTAGACCTATTTACATAAATATCATTTATCAATTCATTATTACCTCTCCCTCCCTTCTTCCTCTGTATCGGGTTATGCATTTTTCTTACCATTCACATTTACGTATTACTGTGTTTTTTCCCTTCTCGCTATTTACCTGTCTTTCAGCCTCGTATCTTTCATTCAACCGTGTCTTATCATCCCGTCTGTCTGTCTGTCTGTCTCCCTCTCTTACACACCCATCCATACAATCCCAGCTCTCCCCTCGTCTCTCTCTTTCCCCTCCATCTCTCCCCTCCCCTACCCTTCTATAGGAACCCCTACAGGTCATTCACACCAGTAACACTGGAACCATTAAAATGGAAGTTCCATTGTTCCTTTGAGTCAGCAGGTGTGTGACCAACCCGCCGCTTCACTTCTCTATTGTTTCCTTCATTAAATTATTGTCAAGCTTCAGGATTTTATGACTGACTGCAAGCTAGGAGACGGTGTGTGTGTGTGTGTGTGTGTGTGTGTGTGTGTGTGTGTCGGTATGGGGAACCGTCTGCTTGCTTCGGTTACTTGTGCATGTATTCTATGCCAATATTCTTGTGTCTTTATTCTCTTGGATTCATTGTTTCTTCTGTTATCACTTGTCTCTGACTCTTTTGTATTCCAAACCTATTTTCTATTCTTTCTTTCTTTCATTAATGCTTTTTTATATTTCTTAGTTGTCCTCATCTGATTAAACTCATGTTTCAATACATTGCTTCGTTACATTTCTCTCTCACCAAAAATCTCGTCCTAAGTACTGCTGCTGGCTGGCAGCCAGTGACCAGGGAGGCATATCTCCGGTGCTACCTGCCTTGGTATCGGGAGGGATAATGTATGCAGCGCACTAAGCTACCATTTCAGTGGCTGTCACATGTCACTCCTTTGGCCCAAGCATCTCATTTCTTTCTACCTTCACAAGACGTGAGCTTCTGGAGCTCAGCCAACAAACATACAAATTCTCCATCTTGTAAATAACACTTGACAATACGTCACCCACACAATATCTTTCCATGCGGTGAGCGCTACGGGCTAGCCCTGCCTTTTGGACAAAAATCTCGTTGTAAGCTCTAGTAGGTAGAAAGACACTCGCTCTAGCTCTCTCTCTTTTGCCGTGTCTCTCAACCTTCTTCCTCCTCTTTCTGTCTCTCACACTCCTTCCCAGTATCTTAATCACCCTCTCACTCTCCTCTTATCTTCCCCCATCGCTGATTCCAGCCATCATTCTCATATCCTCGCTCTCACTAATGCTCCATTTCCTCCAGAGTTTATGACAGTCGTTCCCTTTTAATTCTCTCTCCTTCACCCTTCATCGACCCTTTCCTCCGTTCTATCTCTGGTCCCCTTTCATCGATCCTCTCCTCTATTCCATCTATGCTCCCCTTTATCGATCCTGTCCTCTGTTCCATGTCTGTTTCCTCTTGTATAGGACTGTTGTCTGTTGCCCTTCCTCTTGCCATTCTTCGTGTGTGTGTGTGTGTGTGTGTGTGTGTGTGTGTGTGTGTGTGTGTGTGTGTCTTCAGGAAGCAGATGGTAAGCAACCACTGACCAGGAAGGCATTACCGCCTTGACATCAGGAGGGTCAGGGACGGCGGAGCAGCGCAACACAACTTCAAATGCTGTCAAGTTCCCCTACTTGGCCCAGACTGATGTCATTCCTTTTTACTCCACAGGCACGTGAACTGCTGGCACTCACTCCACAAACACACACAGTCTTCATCCCTGACTCTTCCTGCGGTGGCCTCTATGCGCTAGCCCTGCCAAGTGACACATCTCGTCCTAGGTACTCGTTGGTAAGTATTCATATATATATATATATATATATATATATATATATATATATATATATATATATATATATATATATATATATTCTGCTACGTTGTCGATCTATCTAATAGTCTTCTTGTTTACCTATCTAAATACCCAGTCTTCTTCTCTCGTTGCGTCTGTCTCAATTTATATTTTACTGACTTCCATCCATTCCTGTTTCGTAATTCTTTCGTTTGTCCACTTTACTCCCTCATACCAGCTTTTCCTCCCTGGATAACTTGCACTCACTCTTCTTTGTTCATACTTTTACACCCCTTCCCCACCTCTTCCTCCCTCTCCCTTCGCATTCTTATCCAATTTTATAGACGTTTCCTTTTTCTGCATCTCCCTCAGAGTCCTCTCATCTTCTCTTTCCTTCTCTCATGCCTTTCATGTGCCCCTGAGTTTTTCCAACTCCCTCCTTGCCTCCCTCACTCTCTCCTTCCCCATCCCTCCCTCCCTCTCCCCCGTGAGACTGGGGCCACCTGCTCCACCAGACGGATATTCGACTTTGACCTTCCAGTCCCCTCCCCCTAGCCCAGGTCAAAGGCCTCACTCTGTATATGGTGGGTGGGTTAAGGCTCTCACAGCTGTGAACTAATGTGAGTGTGTATAGTGTGTCCCCTCGGTCATCATGGAGCGTAATTCGTTGTATCATATATCCTTAAAAGGTTTAATTTCTTCCAAGTAAGTTTCTTAACATCTTGATTCCTTCGTGATCCTCTTGTTTGTCATTATGTCTAATTATCTTTATTAACTTCTCAGAACGTTTAAAGTCTGTCACTTGGGTTATTAGAACGTAAAAGTGATGCACTTGTCACTACAATGTTTAAGATCTTACACTTATGTTATCAGAACAAAGCCTTTCAGATGATTTTTTAAAACGTTTCAAGTCTTTGAATTAGTGAAACGTTAAAAGTTTTCTTTGACTTATCAAAATGAAACTCCATAGAATGTTCTCAAATGTTAATAGAATACTTAGCTTAATAATTTCATATTGTTTTATAGGTATTTCCTTGGTTAATCCATTCAGAGTTTTCTTAGAAGATGCTGAATGTTAAGGAGGGGATCTACCGTCACGAGCATCAGATCAGAAGATCCATGAGGAATTAACATCAGCCGCTCTCACCTTAGCTCAAGTGCCTCATTTGTTCAGTCATTTTAGGACATTGTGGAGGTACGCAGTCTCCTCCCCCGTACGGCCAAACTGGATCCTCCCTACTCTCGTAAATCTCCGGACCTTGCAATCATCGTCATCACCTTCTATCATGTTCAAGACTTGACCCTTCACCTTCCTCCGCCCAACAACATATATCCTCAGTGTGGCGCATATTCACCTCCTCTGTGCACGCCACCCTACCTTCCCTAGAACGCCGCCTCTGAGTCTCACAGCCTCATGTTTCACAGACCTTCTTGCTTCACAGCCTCCTACTATTGCGCCCAAACTGTAGAGCCCCTTGCCTTACAACCTGTATCTATACCCTTTGCTGTAGCCCTTTCCATTAAGGATTTTCGTATTAATGAACATTTTGCTTTACATGTCACAAATGTCGTCAATCGTTCTACCTTCCTAGTTCCTCTCTATTCCACCCTGTTTCAGTCTTCACTCCCACCTCTCCATTTTCAACATCTTATCATCTCTCTTTTCTGTTCTTTCTTCCTCCTTTTTCTTTCCCCAGCATCCCCTCCTCTTCCATCATACTCTCACCTAACCAATTACCCTCCCCTGCCTGGGCCCCCTCACTACGCCTGCACTGCACCAGGTCGTCTCCATTAGCGTGTTTTAAGCAGCCCTAAAATGTTCCTCGTAATTCCTCATTATCTTCCCTCCTATTTAGGCTTTTCCCTTAATGAACATTGGTGTTCTTCCATGTCGACGGGCATTTAATTAATTCCACAGGTAATTGTCTTACCTCTCCTGCCGGTGCGTTCCCAAGGCATCACTACACATCCCGCCTCCGCTGCCTACTGCCTTCTGTCTTGACGGACCTCTCCTGACGTCTACTGTTAAACTGCTCTCTCTCTCTCTCTCTCTCTCTCTCTCTCTCTCTCTCTCTCTCTCTCTCTCTCTCTCTCTCTCATTCTTTTTCTGCTGTATGAATTTGTTACCCTGGATAACGTCTGTACACCTCTATGTACGTATGTATGGATCTACTTGTGTATGTATTGTGTTTCATGTGTGTACATGAGCTTACGCTTGGAAACTGGTCCGCATGTATGTCCATGTGTGTACACCTGAGCGTGCGTGTATGTGCATGCCAATCACGGATATCAAAGAGCCTCCTCCTGTACAGCCAGTCAATTAAAAGCCCCAATCATCGAATCTTTTATTACCAGCCAGACCTATACCGTACACCACAGAACAGACCCACACAACATCACAGAACAAACCCACACAGTACCACCATAGAACAGATCCACAAGGCACCACCACAGAACAGACCCACAAGGTACCACCACAGAACAGACCCACATAGTACAACCCCAGAAAAGACCCACAGAACAGATTCACACGTACTACCACACAATAGACCCCCACACAGTACGACCACTGAACAAACACACACATTACGACCCCAGAGAAGATGCACACATTACAACCACAGAACAGACTCACACAGCACCATCACAGAGCGAAACCACACAGTAACGCCCCAGAGCAGAACCACACAAAATCACCCCAGAACAGACCCACACAATACCACACAGGACAAAACCATTGCCACACAAAATACTGCAACCGTATTTTCGCCAAATTAGGATCTGCTGTAACTCTTGTTTGTCCTTTGTGTTTGCTGAGGGATTATCTGGCAGGCGAGTTATGAGAAAGGGAGGGAAGGAAGGTGGGAGGGAAGGGAAGTGGGAGGGAAGAAAGATAGAGAGGGATAGAAAAGACAAAGTTAAAGGAAGACAGAGAGGGACGGAAAGGAAGACAGAGAGGAACGGAGAGGAAGACAGAGAGGAACGGAGAAGAAGACACAGAGGAACGGAGAGGAAGACACAGAGGAACGGAGAAAACGAAGTTGAGGAAACAATATAACAAGCTAATTAGGGTTGGGAGTAACGATGTAACGGAAGGGATGAGAGTAGTGATGTCACAAAGAGGGTAAGAGTAACGATGCAACGGAGGGACCATGGTAACGGCATAACGGAGGGGTGAAAGTAACAGTGTAACGGAGGGGGTGATAATAACGGTGTAACGGAGAGGGTGAGAGTAACGGTGTAAAGGAAGAGGAAGAGTATCGGTGTAACGGAGGAGGGAAAGTCAAGGTGTGACGGAATGGGAAAGTAATGGTGTAACATATGGGGGGCGGGGGGGGGGGGGGAGAGCCGGGTGAGGCTGCTGGAGGGGGGGGGGGGGGGAAGGGACCACACAACAATCCTCTAAAGCTCTCTCGACCTTCAGAGAAACAGAAAATATAACCAACATATGCACTGCTGTAACATAACCAACATATGCACTGCTGTAACATAACCAACATATGCACTGCTGTAACATAACCAACATATGCACTGCTGTAACATAACCAACATATGCACTGCTGTAACATAACCAACATATGCAGTGCTGTAACATAACCAACATATGCACTGCTGTAACCTAACCAACATATGCACTGCTGTAAATGCTATTTATGCTGTGTTGTAAATAATACTTACATCATACAGGCAGAGTGGTTGACAATGGTGTTGTATATGTGCTACTTTATCCTATTGTAGTAACCCCTCTGGGTCGGCAAAGGATGTAGTATATCTTTTTCCTGTTTCTATGAACAGAATGAAACGGCATTAATGCATTTTCCTCTCTCCCTGTGTGTCTCTTATCTCTGTACCCGTTTCTCTACATTTCTCTCCTTTTATTTATCATCTTTTCTTAGTGTGGTTTCCGGACATCTAACGCTGTTCCTGTTACCAGTATACTTGCTCTTCCTACAACAATGGTACAAAGTTTACAAATATTACCATTACTGTCCCTCCCAGCACAATCTCCACCATCACCACCACAGTCGCCCCCACCACAATCACCATCACTAATAAGACAGCAATAATTGGGACATGTAGCCACAGACCTGCCCTTCCTGCCTGGCTTGGTGAGTGTGACAAAAGTGCTTGAATGAGAAGACAAGCCACTGATGCAGGCGTCCGGAGTCACGCCCCACTGTATCTAGAGTACTGGACTATCATGTCCCTGAGAGTCCCGCCTTACTTGCTAGCTGGATTCCCGGTGTGTGTGTGTGTGTGTGTGTGTGTGTGTGTGTGTGTGTGTGTGTATGCGCGCGCACCCTATAACGTTATCTTCTATGTTTATACATTATGTCGACATTCTTTGGACTATCTAGATTGCCTGTCATGTATACGACACTTCCCCGAGTACACACGAGTATATATATACTCTAGGTATACACTAGCTTAGGATGGCGTGCTCAGATGGGTACGCTGGGCATACACCAGTGTGGGCTGGGGTGCAGCCTTACATGTACACCAGTGTAGGACGAGGCATAACCCTATATGTACACCAGTGTGGGCTGGGGTGAATAGTAGATGCACACCAGTGTGGTCTGGGATGTACACTTACTTGTGATGGTGAGGTCGCCTTCTTTGTTGACGGAGATCCTTTTGCCGTCTGTCCGGACGGGCGCGGCGCCACGGTACCAGGTGAGAGCGGGCGTGGGCGGTCCCTTGGCACGGCAGTGCAGGGTGGCGTGGGTGCGGGCGGGGAGGGTCTGGTTGGCGGGCGGGACGGTGATGAAGGGTGGCGGGGTATGTCGGGCGGCCACAAGGGTGAGCCAGGCACGGGCGTGGGCGGCACCCGCCTCGCTCACCAGAGAGCAGGTCCAGGAGCCGCCCTGGGCGTGGCGAGTGGGCTTAAGCACAAGGGTACCGTCCCGGGCAACGTGGGCTCCCTGGCCCTTCCAGCCTGCCCCCGCTGGCTGCTGCGGCAGCGAGGAGTGTGTCCAGACGGCCGTGGGCGGAGGCGTTCCTGTCCCGTAGCACGGCAGCCGCACCGTAGTGTTGAGCACCACCGACGTGTCGACCGGACCCGACACCAGCTGCGGCGGGTCTGTCCCCAGAACATTAGTTAGTACGGTAGAGACACGACGCTCACACAACACAACAACCCCCTCACGCAACACAACACTTCACACAAGAGAATATCATGCAACACTAACACTGCACTCAACGCGACAATCTCTTCATGCAACACAGACAGTGCACACGCCATAACATCCTATGCAACAAACACACTGGAAGCAACAAAAATATCTCACGCAACACAAATATCTAATATAATGCAAGCACTTGATAGAACATGAATAATGCAACAGTAACACTTGTAGCAAAACATACACAATGCATTAGAAAGACTTCATACAAAAAATCTTGGTGCAATACTAACATTTAATTTAACACAAATAGTGAATATAAGACAAATATTTGATATGACGCAAACACTTGATGCAATACAGTAAAACACACACACCTGATGCAACACAAGAGCCTGATTAGTTAAAAAGTTATGCCCAGCTGACGTCATCACTGCCTACCGTAACACAAGACCTGTACACTAACAACACTTGACCAAGGTCGTGAGTCAGGTTTACTACCAGCTCAAGTGAGACGCACTGACCACCGTGTGAGCTGCCGTGTTAAGCAGTAATAAACCAACTCGACTGAATATGATCTAAATGTCAGCAACATTTGTTATATCAAACCAGAACAAAATGAAAGATATTTCCGACCTTTATTGTGTTCATTCCAGCACAAGTACAGCCAAGCATCCGTCAGACACCGATGCTGAACCCCGCCAGGATAAAACCCTTTGATTACCACGACCGTCTTCCCCAGGACGACAAGTTAACCGCTTGTTTACCATGATTTATCAAGCACGGCGGAGAAAGTCATCGTAACCTTAGATTAATTTGTTATCCTGATGGGGCGAAGTCGTCCTACTCAAAGGGTTAAACACTAGTACGAGTCACGTGATTTGTATGTCATCAAGTGAGGAACCACACCTGTATCACTAGTCTTACTTATGGTTAAGATTCTCACGAGGTCACGTTGTGCATGGCAGCGCACGACCTCACCAGTTTTCCCCTACATATGTAACATTCTAAGATGCGCTAAACGATCTATGGTGTGAGGCAGACTACAATTGTACCGAGACTACGTTTAGCCAACGTAAGTGCATCTGTGGACAGATTTTTTGGATATGGTCATACACGTGAAGTTAAAGTGCACAGGTTAAACATATATTTTTTCTACTAAAGCAAGATAAAGTCTCTCTTTACTGAAGCTGAGGAAGGGACTCTATTCAACCACTAACCCCTGAAAGCAGTTACAGTATCGTTAAGGTTTACTTCTGCTCCCAGTAGCAACATGACACTGTTGGTCAGGTGCAATTATTATTGTAACATTATCATCCCAGGAGAAATATGACGTGAGGTGGAAACTTTGATATATACACCCCTGATCACCTGGAGTATATTTGAATAACGTAAGTATACTTGATATATCGCGGTATATCCTCGACATACCGGCACCAAAGCTGATACTCCAGGGGACTCCTATAGTTCAGTTATACTTAGCACTAGATTCTTTTCTAGAGGTGACTCAACAGACTTACATTACATAGGTTAAGTCTAAGCACGTAAACATCCACCATGAAAGTGTCTAGTGGTGTTAAATTCTACCTGCATCCATCAACATCCTCAGTACGAGCCAACAACCCAGAGGTAATACACGAGATGTTAGGTTCATTCCAACATCCATGAACGGTATTATCTACCCTGCTCACCAAGAAAAAAAAAGCATTAACAGACTTGCTCCATCTGATCCTACAAATGAGATCAGACTTTCTCTCACTATCATCATAATGACTCTCTCCAAGATAATGCTAATCCTGTTTATACTTTCAACGAGAAGCATAGCCAGTTCTCCTAGCCTGGTCCAGTATCAATAACAAGGTTTGTTTTAGATTCGACCTCTGTTAAGACTTGGGACTCACCGTAAACTGTGATGGTGGCGTTGGCGACGACTGTAGCGACTGCGTTCTCTGCCTGGCAGATGTACACGCCGGCGTCTTCGACAGTGACGCCGCTGATCCTGAGTGTGGAGTCCGCGTCCAGGCGTGCACGCACTACGGGCATACGTCCGTCGTGGCGTCTCCAGAGGACATGAGGACGCGGGGACCCGCCGACACGACAACGAAGGGCTGCCTCCCCGCCTGTTACACTCGTCACGTCGCTCGGGAGACGCACGAAGAACGGTCGGACTGATGAGGAGAGAAAAATCTTTATATACCAACATGGAGCGTCCAGCGGATGAGCTACGGCAAGGCAGAAGACGCTGCCAGTGTAAGAATAAAGACTGCTGGTGACCAAGGCTGGTGAAAAATGAATTGTGATGAGTCAGCACATCTGTGGTGGAGGAGGAGAGGATGAACCAGACAAGAGCTCTGCGGCGGTGAAGGACGGAGGAAGAACCTGCATTCGTGAGAGATGAAATGGTTCCAGTCTTGAAGACAAGAGAAAGAAGGTCCACTGGTGAGGGATGGGATGGCTCCAGAGTCTGAAATGCAGGAAGTGAACGGTGCACTAAAGAAACCAAATTGCGACCAGCATCGACGGAGAACGAAGCGCTACAATGAAGGCAGAGGGAAGAATAGCCCCATAAAAAGGCCGAAAAGATTGACAGCAATAATAGTGACCAGAACAATGGAGGTTAACTAAACTGGTGAGATAAAAGGTGGCAAGAGTTAGGCTAGTGAGATACAGGGAGCTCTGCCGTATATCACAGTAGTGAGATCATGGACAGCATAAGCGACACAAGTGAAAGAATTGTAGGGCCTGGAAGAAAAGTAGACCTAGAAGATCAGTAGGCCTGGTAGACGGTTGGAAACCTTGTGAAAAGGATAAATAGTTCTGTTAAAAGATAATTAGGCCATGGAAGGAGGTTGGAGGGTCTTAGGATACTGATCCCCTTCTTGGTGTGAAACTGGTTACGAGCGCAGCAGAGGGATGGTATCCTTTATATACACAAGAAAGAGGGAAGGTGGATGAAGACTCCAGCACCTGCGACTCAGGGCAGCATGAGTTACAGGGAACGAGCAAGGAGGCGAGGCTGACCCACGGAAAGAGAGCGTGATGAAGACATGAAGATGCTGTTAGGTGAAGAATAGCGATGGAAGTGTACGGCATTACCGTGAAGGGAAGAAGGGTGGTTACTGCATCGGTGAGAGGTGAGAGGGAGGGGAGAGCCTGCCGCTAGGGTGAGGGAAGAGGGCATTACTGTAGGCAGGAGGGAGAGGGGAGAGCTTGCCAGCCTCACGAATTACACTACACTGGATAAGACGCGATGACCCACATAGCTGTAATGGAAGAGCCAGGAAAGGCACGAGGACGGAGGAGAGGGGAAGCACGAGAGATGAGAGAAGCAAGGAGAAAAAGGTGGAGAGAGAAGTGGAAAAAATTGAAGAGAAGAAATGGCATTAAAGACGGTAAGAGTTGGTCCTGAAATATAAATAACTTACTGGGTTTGTCTGAGTCCTCCAGCAGCAACTACATCGTTAACCATAACACGCGTTACAGGAAATTGTTTGCTGGCCTACCTAATCTATGATAATTGATGACCTGTTATTCTGCATTTTCTACTATAAATGAAAATGTTCATTCTACATAAATACATACAGCAATTCATCATTTCATATTCCATGGAAAAAATAACAGGAATATAACCTCAAGAAAAATTAAAATGATACTTTTTTACCCGTATTCCCTTACTTCCTCTATCTGTCAGGTCGATCGCAGAACAAAGACAAGCGCACACACACACACACACACACACACACACACACACACACACACACACACCCGTCACCAGCACATGTGCGTCACTGCCGCTCGATTGCTCTGTTGTGTTGCAGTCGTGTGATGCAACTGACCTGTTCCGTCCCTGGTGTAGCTGCTCTCTGGAAAACAATGTAGTTTGTCGACTTTACTTATCTCTCTCTCTCTCTCTCTCTCTCTCTCTCTCTCTCTCTCTCTCTCTCTCTCTCTCCTATAACATACACTGTCACCTATAGGATCATAAGAACAAAGAAATGGAGGAAACTGTAAGAAGCTTGTTGCCCGTACGAGGCAGACATTGCCATCATAAAGCTTAACCCCCTGCCAGTGTTCCCCTACACCACCTACATAATCTAACAGCCATTTTCTACCTGGACCCCTGTGGTAGAGATGTTAAGCACTTGTACATATACCGGCTGTAAATGTGGAAGGTTGGCTCAGGTCAGTAGTGGTGATCATATTGTTTCCTGTTATAACAACTTTAAGTTAGTGCTTGGAAGCAAGTAAGACCCTTTCTTCTGTTGTAACACGATGGTACTAAGTGTCGGTCTCTTGAATTTTCGTCTGTGGAAAGTACTTCATTTTCTTACGAGAACTTACAACGACATTCTACCAAAATGTGGGGCTAAAACGTAGCGCAAGCCGCAGGAAAATCCAGAGTTATGAAGAATGAGTCGTGTGAGGTACGATCTACCATGTGGTATGTTTAGGATGGAAAGCTTGTACCTCTGTGAACTGAATGCCAGAAGCCCATGTGTGGGTGAGGCAGAAAGGAAAGACTGCAGCCTGGGGCAAAGGAGAGAATTTTGACAACTAAATGAGAGAGAGAGAGAGAGAGAGAGAGAGAGAGAGAGAGAGAGAGAGAGAGAGAGAGAGAGAGAGAGAGAGAGAGAGAGAGACAGGGAGAGGCTAGGGGAACCACTCTTCCTACAATAATTCCCACTCGTATCAGGAGTTTGTGGGAAGAACTAGAACGGGGATTTCGCGTGCTATCCCACTTGAAAGACTAGAGGGCTGGCCGATGGTGATATTGGGAACAAGATACCACCTTGATATTCGAGAAATCAGATGATGGCTTTGACCAAGTGATCCCACGACTAGGATGTGAAGATAGGCAAGTGATGAGGGTTAGCAGGCAATAAGATAAGCAGCCTTGGACGATGAATTTGTAAATAGAGGCCTTTGGGACTGAAAAGCCTTTAATACAGCAAGGATTGTAGATGACAATACTGAAGGTGTCTAGGATGGTGTATTAGGCACATAATAGGAAAACACAAATTACAGACAAATTCATGCATGTTGTTCACTCGAACACAACAGACGTCAACACATGAGAACCTAACCTGACATCGTGAAACCACTGCTAACAACTTCCCTGAGCTTGAGCCAGGGATTTTTTGTTGATAGTTTTGTCAGGGGTAGAAGTGGTTGGACGGGGGAAAGTATAGTTTTGAAAGGTAACAACAGAGTTAAAGAGTATAAAGGTTCATGGTATAGCCTTGCTCTGCCCTCCCAGCCATCACCAACACCGGACCACGTTCGGTCTCCCGGCTGGCCGACGTGATCACATGACACCTACTACCACCCTACCTACCCGTGAAAATCTTCGCGTCACTCCCAACGTTCATTGTTTTCCCAAATACTTCCGCCACTTGGGCGGCATACGCCAGCCGGCTCCCGGGGACGGACCTACCTGGAAACCACTGCCCTAGTGCTCGGGACCCACGTACAGTACACCCGGGTCCCGCACCAAAAACACTGGGAAGAGACTGGGGAAATTTTCCACGCGGAGGATATGTGGAGCGGGTCGGCCATTTCTTCCTGACGCTAATGTTTGCCAATTGCCGGAGCGACTTGCTGGGTAAGCTTGAGTAAGCTGCACAAGACGTTCAGTGCGCACGCTCAAATGGTCAGGTTAGGAGTTCAAAGAAGGATTAAGTTTTATAAAACTTGAAGAGGGATTATGTCTATGAAGTTGTAAAACAAAATATGCTAAAAAAGTAAAAAGAAAAGAAGAAAAATTGTATTCATCAAGATGAGAGAGAGAGAGATTATATTCGTAAAAGCCAGAGCGGCTGGACTTATATGATTCTTTCGAGGGGTTTTAAAAGAAGGAGGGCAACAGGATACAAAATATTAATGATTCTCTTTAAAAATTCCGAAGATCAACTTTCAGTGCGACTTTAAGAAGTATCAAGCTTTGAAATTTAGGAGTGATAATCCTGAGGGTTTACGAAGGATTACGCATTATTTTTAAGTGAATCAGGAATGAACGAAGAAAAGTAGAATTTACGAAGGTCCAGGAATTACCTGTACCTTTAACACTATCGAAGACCACGCTCAGAAAAGACGTGGGGAGTTGCTCTTAAAAATATAGCTCAGGTAATGATACTACGATGTTTTCTATCAACATGTAATACGTGAGAGTTTTGTTTGTAAGTATACGACATTATGAAATCAATAAACTAATACAAATGTTTCAAGAGGCCAAGGTTAGGTTAGGTTAGGCCAAGGTTATTAGGACGTATTAAGGAAGCCTCCAGGGTATTTACATATACCTGAGGAGTTAGGACACATTATTTGGTCGCACGTGCAACCGGGGATCATGTTGATCTAGTGCGTAGGATATTGATGTGAGGTAGGAATCAACTGTCCTCAGTGATTTGTCTCTTTTCATTGGCTTTGTATGGTTCTGTAAACTATTTGAATTTTTCACATCCTAATATGGACCTGAATTTATCTACAGTCTGAAAAGGAAATCAACCATCATAACTTGCGGGAGTGTGTTACATGTTCTTACTTTTCATTGGAGTTTTTGAGAAAAAATTCGTGAAAAGCGAAAGCAGAGATAGATATCATATCGTGATAATCAGAGACGTATTAAATTTCTCTGGCACATAAGAGGTTGTGGATGTCCCTGATGATATACTGTAGAGAAGATTTAATATCTGATCAAACTAACTGTTGGGTCGGTCCAACATCCCGGATATTTAGTAAGGGCTCACACAAGGGTCATCTACACGTTTTGGGCTATATATATAGTCGTACTTAATCACGTGCCGTAGTCCAGCCTACAGTGACTAGGACAACAGTCAGCTCAAGAGAACAGAGTAGAAAAAAGGTACATTGAAGAACATATGGACAGCAACATCATCTCTGAGGACAGAAATGATTGGTAGATGTGAGGTGATTAAGGGAAATTTACGACAGATAGATTTTGAGTCTACTGTATTGTTTCCAGATATGGGTAGATGGCTATGTCCAAAATGTTCGTGTTATTTCTTGGTTGAACTGAAATGTTTAAGACTCAGCAATGGGAAACAAGTGAGATTTTGAAACATACGTGGGTAGAAACTGGGTAGAAATTGCGTTTTGCATTATTGAACCTAACCAAGTTACTCTTCCTCCTTCCATTTAATGCACACCTCTATACTGAGAGAGGAAGTATGCTCAGTGCGAGAGAGATGATAAACAGAAAAGACGAGACAATAAAAAGTGACACGAAGTATGTGTGGTGGTGGAATCACTGACATACTTCTCGGCCACTGCTCTCCTGAGGTGTGTGCGTGTGTCCCATCCCGCAGCATGCGACGTCTGCTGCTTCCCAGTTTCTTATGAAGACTGGCCACACGGAGGCTGAACGGTATGATACCTCCTTCTTTACTCATGCAAAGAATGATTACGGTTAGAGAGTGAAGAAAGATCATTCATGGGAACATGAGAGAAAGCAAACTACAGGGCAGAACCTGAGGGACGACATTGCTAACAGGACAAGAGGGAGGAGTCGCTCCATCATCAACTACCCTGATGGAACAGCTAAAAGGAGCTATGCATTACAGAAGGTGAGAGAAGGAGAAAACACAAAGTAAGAAGTTTAGAAAGAAAAGACTTCTGCTAGACCCTGTCACTGCTTTGGAGATGTCGAGGGGTCATGAAACGTCACCAAAATCCCTGTGAAAGAGCGACCAGAAGTGGTCACGAAGGAGAGATCACTAGTAGACCTTTGCACTGCTAAAGCTGTGTTGGTGACCTGAAAGATGGATGTGAGATTGGATGTGAGATTGTAAGTGCTAATAAAAGTGAGACCTTGGGAGAGTTTCAAAGATTTTGGAAACAGCAGAAAAGAGAGCAATGGGGTTATGACTACATAGGGTCAAAACAGTTTCCCTACTTGATGATGGACTGCATTCAGACAGGCTTCCAAAATGATGGGAAGGTTTGGGTTTTCACAGAGACGAAACGAAAAAGCAAGAGTGACTGCTATAACTCGAGCAGTGTGTGTGGTAATTAAATGGTTGTGTCGTCATGGCTTTAAGTAGTGTGTCATCTGACTTGACTGGTTCCGTCAAGGTTCTGAGTGGATTGTGCTCTCACGGGCTACTTTACTCCCCGTCCTCATTAGTCTGATCAGCTTAACTCTTTACATCAAGGTTATTAGTTTCCTGGGCTCTGATTGGCTGGCAATGTTAGGGTTTTGAGTAATATGGGATACTGTTGGTCGTTTTTTCAGGGTTGTTAATTATCTGTATTGTCACTGGACGTTGTGGTTAGGCTCCTCATTAAATCACGTATTCATTTCTCTTTGTTTAGATTAGTCCATTTTATCTGGACTTTCACGAATGGACATTTTCATTCTCCTGATTAGCTGATTTGGCAATGTTCTAAAGTCATTGGCTCAGTCAGCAATGTGACTGGTTGAATCAGTTCACTACCTCATCATCTCTCTAAGTCAACATTCTGACTAGTTGTTTGGATCAGTGACTTGAGTTGTGTGTCGGACAGTGAACCAAATGGCTATTATCGCTGATCCAACAAGTATGACTGCATGATCATTATAACCATACACAGTGACTGCATGATCATTATAACCATGCACAGTGACTGCATGATCATTATGACTGGATGATCGTCAAAATCTTACACAGGGATTTAATGTTCATTTTCATACATATTGATTGGAGGACCAGTACAATCATACTCTATAACTGGATATCTAACTATCATAAAAAGGATTGGATAGTTATCACACAGTGACTGGATCATCATCACTATCAGAGAGAGTGAGTGGAGGTGTACCATCCTCATACATAGGGAGTGGAGGATTATTAGTGTCATGCACAGTGATCAAGCCTCTGTCAAGAGTCTTAGAAACAATTGCTTGAGCTTAATATATCATTATGAAATATTTATGAAATTTATGCAGAAAAATCAGAATTCGTCTTTTAAGTATCAACTTGATGGACAATTGATTTTAATCCAATTTCATTATTGTTCGTTATCTCAATATGATATCTAGTGGTTGATTTATATGCTTAGGATACATCACTGTCACCACTCCTGTTGCCATGCAGACAAAGGAACATGTAGATATAAAATTTCTGTACAATTAAGTGCGCCTAGAAATACAATGAATACTGAATAGACCGAAATCCTACACCTGAAGCAATATGCACTGAACCTGTGCGCAGATGAAAACTGTAGGATAAATTTGTTAAGTTGAAACTGTTAACCAAGTTAGTGTAACTCCAGACCCAACCAGAACACTCACAGTCGCAAGCACTATGAATTCTGAACAAACCATTGACGTGAAACTATCGACATGAAACTATTCGAAATGTTGGAAAATGTACTTCACTTTCATGGTGAGCAAAGTTCTCGCCAGTAGTTAAACTGATGGGAAACTAGAGAAAAAAGACAGCAAACTCTCGCAGTCTCCCATTTAATAAAGAGCGTTGGAAACAATTGTACGAAAGCGACCGTTGTGACAATGCATCGAGAGCAATAGAGACTCCCCAGCAGCCTTCAGAGGTCGTCTGGGGACGTGTTGCTTATACGATCATCATGCTCTCTTGCTGACGAGTCTTGATAAAGAATAATTGAAGGGGAGACCAGGGTAATGGGGGGAAGAGAAAAAGAGACAGAGTTTCTTTGTCCATTAATTCTAGGAAGAGACTTAGGTAATCAAGACGCCTCAAAGACCAGATAGAGGCAGGGGATGCAAATATATAGTTGAGTAACAAGAATGTATACATAGGCAGTTACCAATTTCTGTAACCATGTATCGGTCATTCCCATTATTTAACTATTCATTCATCCATTTATCGATCCATCTCTCAATAAACTCATCCATCCATACGCTTACTGACCTCCATTTATCATCCAGTAATAAATATATTCATCCATACAGCCACACATTTATGTATCCTCCTCTCCAACCATCCACCTCTCATACAGGGTGGTGTGAGAATCCGTCACACCACCTGCCACAGGGTAGATCCTCCTGAAGGGTAGTGTAAGGGCACCACACGCCTCCAGCCAGTAAATCAATAGACACGTATTAGTAATCCACCAGCCCTCATCTGCCTCTTGTGATGGCCCGACACATAATCACTGAGAAGTGTTTCCACTCGTCAGTTTCCAGGGGGTTTCTTACCCCTGCCAACTTTCCCATTATCTTCACTTGTATTCGTCGTCTCTTCAGTTAGCCTTCTCTCAAGTTTGGTATTATCTTCCTCCTTCCCTGATGCAAATGCTGAGATCTCAAAAATGTCTTAGTCCTCTTTTACTCTATATTGTCTTATGCATTTTATTTCAGTCTCTAAAGCTGTCTATATTCTCTTACGTTTCTTCTGTAAGTCTCCTCCATTTATATTTGTATATCTGAGTAGCTATGTAACTCGTATATCATTTCTTTTGCAACTTTTTTGCCTTCTTTGCCATGAGAAATAGCGCCTGAAATAGTTCTATAGAAACAAATTTAAATTCCTTTACTCCTTGCGAAGTTAAGTTTTGGCTCCTGTATGTTGAAACATTTCCATATCTACTACTCTTATCTCTTTACGACAACTATTCTGCGTCTTCCTTCAATCATAGAAAATCACATCAATTTTTCTGATCTTGTGGCCTAAGTAACATTGCTAATAATCATTTGTGTCATAATTTCTGTGACATATCCTTCAGGGATTTCAATCGTTTTGCTTCTAGGTCCTTAGTTTCCTTGTAAGGCATTTCTTGCATATTGATTTTCTTGATCTGGATGATTTCCTCTCCATGTTAATTACCTATTTCTGTAGGACAGCCGAGATGTTGGCATGGGCCACCCATGGGAGCTCCACTGACCTCTACCTCCGCTGATGGTCACTTTCTGCAAGATTCTCACAGTAGCGACAACCGCAACTCAATCAAACATATTTGAACAATCTTTCAGGTATTTCATGATTACCTTTTCTTCTGTTTTTTCTTCCTTCTGTCCCCACAGTTCCCTATTATTTCCTGCTTTCTTCCCTCTACTTTCCTCTCGTCCATGTGATGGATATTCAGTCCTTTAATACACTTATTCTTTACGGTAATAAGTACGACCCACCTTATTCTGTCTAGCCAAGACGCCTCCTATGCGATGGTTTCAGGTGGTGGTGTGGTGTACCATACTTGGTGGTGTGTACCATACTCGTTGATGTGGTACATACCATACTTAGGATATTATCAGGAGTGTAGACCATCCTTCTTGGTTCATAAATTGATAAATGAATAAGTGGGAAGGTAGGTATAAGGAAAGGCGGACAGATAGGTAGATAGACAGGTAAACATAAATACTGATATTTTATCGCTGTCTAATGTTTTATATTCTATTTTTCATATATATGTTTGCCTATGTATTCCATTTCTACCTGTCTTCCCCCACCTATATTTTCATTGTCTACTTATTACATCAACAACCTCTTCTTATGCTCTCTTGTCCCATTAGATCTTTTCTTTCTCTATATCTGGGATTCTTTCTTATGTACATGAAATCCTGTATAACACTGAATAGGATCCAGTTATATACTATTCATGTCCAAGCTAGTTTTCGACCAACGATTTTAAACTAAAGCTAACTTGAGCGCATCCAATCTCTAAGTGTTACTGTAACGAAAACAAAGCCCATCATCCACAGCCAAGTTCCACAAACCATTCCACCGTTCATATTTACTGGTTCATCTATCATAGTTCAGGCGGCTGATAGCATGTCGCCCTCATATACCACTACGATCCAGTTCATGCTGTCCAGTGCACGCCTCTCACCTTCCTGACTGTGCAGGCCCCGATACCCCAAAGCTTCCATCATTTACACCTTCCGTCTCCTCTGTTTATTCTTTCCCCTCCACCTCTCTCTAACATCCTAACATCCTAACGTGAAGAATCTGTCTCACACCAAGTAGCGCCCTTAGGCATTTCATTTCCAGCACACCCACGTTCTTCCTTTTCTTTGTGATTAAGACCCACGACTCAACTATATAAGACTAGCAAAACAACTATACCTTCAAATGTCCGTCTTTGCATTGACAGACACTGACTTCTTCCACCCGCTCCTTAATGCTCCCTAGACCTTAGCCTCATCTTCCGTAACTCCTAATGTCTCAGGCACTCCACATTCAAACCTACACTCAAGTCATCCTCTCTCACTCCCCCTGCATTTATTCATACTGCTTTTCAACTTCCTCTATTCACATACTTTCCCAAAGCCGATCAAAAGATATCGAGTTTCTCTGGGTAGACTACAAAAAGAGCAGTGTCATTTTAAAAAATCAATTTATTCACCTTCCAAATGATTTGATTTGTGCCGGTAATCCCGGCAAAATTTATTGTGCACCCCATGCTCATCCTGTAAGCGGTAGCGCAAAAGTATTACAAGGGTCACAAAGGATCTTAGTCAGACCCCAGTGGGTAGATATTTCATAGGATGTTACAATTCACAACAGGTATTTCATTACATAGTTTCACATGGTAATTTTTACCGACTAGATGCAAAAAGTGGATACAAACTTACAATCTCAGGTATCTTGTACCAACAATAAGATGATGTGACATTTCTTGCAGGGTGTGTTTAGATCTATCCGTAAAAGGCTCTATTTTTTCACATTCTAAGACGGTTCTAGCTTGTGTCCAAATCTTTAACCACAAACTTTACAATTCAAATGATTAACATCTCCAGACAGGCCAAAGCGCCAATAGTAACTATAGCCTTGCCTTAATTGGCACTGACATCATGTAATCTGCTGATGTTATTACTTTCTCCATATTCTTGTTTTACTTTACGCATTTCACTGTGATGGAAAACCTTTCTACTTGTGCTTATTTGAACTCGTCTTTGTGCTTCAAAGAGGTCAGATAGTTCCTTTCTAATTACAGTCCTTCCAAGAACCCCGCATTCCTATAATATTGTAGACCCGCCCCTCGCTTGACGAGCATTGTATGTACCTGCCTCCTCACCCCGCCCATGAACACATCAAACAATCATGGTGACATCATACGTCCTCACCGCAGACGAACCTTCACCATGAACTACTTACCCTCCTCCCTTCTTACTTATACACATGCCATACTCGCCTGGCAAAAACTCCTGGCTCTTGTCACTACCTTTTTTCGTACACAATAATTATGTTCATGCAGCCTCCATAACGTAAGTATATGAATCTCATTATTTATCTTTTTCCAGAGCTATAAGTACCATATATATATTAACTCTCGCCAGGTACTTCTTACAAAGAGTCTTCAAACGTCAGTTTCTGAAACAACATATCTCCTCTGTCAGAAGCTTTGTGCTTGCCACCACCCTCTCAGTCACCATTTCCATGAATTATGGAATAAATCCTATATGCCAAAAGTTTTACTCACATTTCATCGAATACATCTTGTATGACCCGATCTTTTCCCATGTATTATGGAATACATCCTGTATGACCCGATCTTTTCCCATGTATTATGAAATACATCCTGTATGACCCGATCTTTTCCCATGTATTATGGAATACATCATGTATGACCCGATCTTTCCCATGTATTATGGAATACATCGTGTATGACCTGGTCTTCCTGAGCACCACCTACCTGCTGGATATTGTTTCATCTATTTCCTTTTTTGTTAATTCTCAGCGTTGTTCATCCCGAGGTGGTCGGTCTCAGGGAGGAGAGTGGAAGGCAGCTAGAGCGATATATTGCTCCAACGTTTTCTCACCCGAACACCTCTCTCTCTCTCTCTCTCTCTCTCTCTCTCTCTCTCTCTCTCTCTCTCTCTCTCTCTACCCTCCACCATCTCCACCCGCTACCCTCCACCCCAGTACTAAACACGGCCGGTCTCCGACAGTATTGCCACCATTACCGAATTTTTGTTGGTAAAGTTTCCCTGTTCACTAATCATAAACCGTTCACTAATTACGTCATAATGAACCATAAATGATCAACGAAATACATAACTGAAACTTTCTTTCTCAGATGTGGTTCAAGTTGTGAAGTGATACTCTCCATTTTGAAGCAATGAATAGGTTGAAGCGTAAAGCATTTTATAATGATACAGGTTATTTTGTGTGTATATATATATATATATATATATATATATATATATATATATATATATATATATATATATATATATATATATATATGCTTGCCAAATGTGATTACTATACGAGTGTTACGGGGAGAGTTTTACACTCGTGTTGCCACTTTTCTCAACCTTGTATTTATGTACCATGTACATATATGTAGCGTGTGTGTGTGTGTGTGTGTGTGTGTGTGTGTGTGTGTGTGTGTGTGTATCAGCGTTCTGAGACCACAGTCTCATTGCTCAAATTATTAGAAACACTATCAAAGAAAGTAGAGAGAGAGAGAGAGAGAGAGAGAGAGAGAGAGAGAGAGAGAGAGAGAGAGAGAGAGAGAGAGAGAGAGAGAGAGAGACTACAACCCTCACTTGAAGTGTATGACTTGTGTTTGTTGACTTTGCTAAAAATCTACATAAGAATATACTAACAATATTTCTGTACAGGTTCTGACTTAGATTTAAACGCAGCAAACTATTTCGTTGTCACCGTTGGGAGGAAAGTCAGAGCAACGCTGGTATAGATTCTAAAGAATCAGACGTCGGCAGTCAACGCCTCAGTGGGAGCCTCTGGGCAGGGTGCAGCGGTATCCTAACCTCCAGATAACACAAAATATGATGTCATGTCTTCCTGGCTGACGACCAGGACCTATGTGCAGATAACATGTCTCTGTTGATGGAGAAACCACGAAGGCACGAGTGAAGCCAAAGTTAATGGCATAAACCCGATGCAGCAATAAATAGCCGACGTTGTTTAGCTCATTCCACACTTTATATAACGCTCCATTACTTGAGGACGACGAGTACTATGTATGCTTCACAAGATCTATAAAGTCAAAGACCGAACAAAGATCTTTCTGTTCAGACTACACAACGAAACAATGACAGTCCCAGAGTTTAATGGATGGTCACGATCCCCACCAACACACACACACACACACACACACACACGAACGGTCAGGCTAATGCAAGAGGCGGACTTTGGCCAGCTCAAGAGAAACCGTTAATGTATACAGAAAGACATGTAACAGATGGTCCCTCGTAACACGAGCGATACACCTTCTGGACTATTGTGGGATGGCGAGAGACAGGGAAACACTTTGATGGATCGGCTTTAGAGAGACTAAGAAACGAAGAGGTGGATGGAGGCACCGGCTTGGATGATGCTATGGGTTCTGAGAGGGATGCTCTTACAGTCGCTATTAGTGAAGATGTCAGAGATGTGCTCCGAGGTGGAACAGCGAAGAGAATATTGGGTATTGTTTCATCCCCAGAGGTAGGGGAGGGTGGAGGCTGGGGGGGGACTGTTCCAGTTCATTTTTGTGACGGAGAAGAATAGAGACAGAGGGAAAGAGGAAGGACCGCTGTGTTGGGGTGTGGGAGTTATTTTTCGAGGTCGCCTTTGAAGCACCGTAAGTCAGTAGGGATGTTGTTGGTGGTGGTGGCGGAGAGGGAGGAGAGGATTGTTGCAGCTATGTCGACAAAGCTCAGAAGGGATTACCTGTAAGTCGTCCCTTTGGTAGACGAGGTTTGCGGGATTGTTAGAGATTATTTTGGCAAAAAATAAAGGAAGGGGTACGGATTGTCTGAGATCGCTCTCGGCTGTGGAGAAGGCAAGAGGATTTGTTGGAGTCCCAGTGGCAGTGAAGCAAAGTTGGTGACGCTTATGTTGGCGAGGAATGACAGAACTGATGGCGACAGCCTCTGTGTTGGTCGAGTTCTGGATATATTTCAAGTAACTGGTTTTTGTTGGTGATAATCAGCTGGAATACTGATATTTGTCATTTTCTGTTAGAAAGAACGATTCTTTTTATTAGCGCTTGTCTTTTCAGGGCGATGAAAATTAGAATTGTTTTCGATAGTCCTTATATTGATGAACAGAATGCCATATTGGTGGTGACTTCGATTGTCCTGGTCAAAATGCTGAAAGATATTGGTGGAGAGTGCAAGGTTTTGCCCTGAGTCGTTCTGGTGTTGGAGAAGGAAAGCTGTATGAGAATAGAGTCTTTATTCCTCTTTTCTCGACGTGGGAACGTTAATATATCATTTGAGATCATTACTGAGATGGGAAAAGCCTAATTAGGAATCCGACAGAAAAAATAGTCTAAATTGAAAATACAGGAACATTGTATCAGGGGAATGTACGGCATGTCGGGGATTCGACCCTTGTGCTGCGGTTAAGGTATGGCGGCAGACGGCGTTAATAGCGATCACTTCGCTAATGCGTCCATAATAGATGCATTAGTGGCTTGATCGGTATGCACGCGTCTGCATTCGCCTTTGAAATCAGGGAACAATGGCCTCAGGCTCCCTTACGCTCAGTAGTCACCACCAGCCAGACAGCTCCAGATGACGAGATATTCTCGACAATGACTGTCGTAAACTAAATCTTAAATCAACTTATTCTTCCTTATGTACTTCTAGTTTACATTTATTTTACTTTGTTCATAAGATATTAAATTTAGGGATATCTTGCACACTTAATACTCACGTAAGCTTACCTCAGGTAATTGATATTTCCTTAACACTACAAACTCGGGGTTATCTTGAATATCTTGCAAGTAAATAAACACCCTGGACACCTAGACACCTAGGTTTACCTTTGGTTTGGAGGAAATACGAGAAACAACTATTTGATCTATGGGACTGTGGAGTTGTGCACACCACCAGATGATGGACGAACGGGGAGTTCACGACAAAATAATCGACCACGAAGAAACTATTGAAAAAAAGGCACCCAGAACAACAGCAAAACCTGAGTCGGCGAACTCTACTCAAGATTTATGTTGGTTGAACCAGTAGGCTGGATGGAAAGGCAAAATCGAGGATGTCAGTTCTGTGGTCACCAAAGACATTGAAAATTATCATTTGTAGCATGACTGCTGAAACACATTATGGTGAACGTCGCCCATAGTGAACAGACACTAACAGGGGTGATGATGTTACTGAGAGCAGCGAGGATAAGGTACATGAATTAGGCTGGTGGTGTTCAGAGGCCAGAGAAGGTTAAGGAGATTATCGTGAAAGGCCCCACTACCTCAGCACTCTTAATGGACCAACGGAAATGTCTTCAGCAGACAGGAAGGAACACACAGGATTCTCGGAAGGCTGAAGTAACGTCAGGAAAGTGAAGGGACTCGAAGAAATTACTGGATAGGTTTGATTTGTGTTGGTGTGTCCTTGCTTCATACACCCCCTTGTCCGATGGTGAATCTCAGTAATGTTGTTAGATATATGACATATTAACTACATTGTTTTAGTTTCGAGAACCTGATCATTTTTCCGATTTTTTTCGCATCATATAATTTTTGTTCGGGATGGCTGGAAACTGATGCCATGTCGAGATGTTTTCGGCGATCTAAATAGCTCGAGGATGTAACTTATAAACACACACAAGATACAGCCCTCCACTATATACCTCCTTCCCCACCTGCCTGTCACAGATACTTCTCCCCGCCCTCACCCTAAGATCACCACATTCCCCCGCCACAACTACATCTTCGGCGCTCCAACATCCCAGACCTCCGCGACTTCCAACCTAAGATGAAGATAGCGAGACACCTGGCTCGCACCTCGCCTCCCCGGGAGACACAAAGTTACGTGGCTTAGGGGACAAAACCCAACAATTTTTGCAGAGGCTCCAACAACTTTTCTCATTGTAATCACATCAAAGAGTCGTGTGGGCGGGTCGTAGCCTGGCGGTCGGCTGCCTGGCAGGGTAGGGCGTCGTTATGGTCTTGGAGACTCCGCTTCCATTAAAGATTTCTGCTCTTAGGTTAGGGTGAAGGTTACATGAGCTTCTTGGAAAGGTTTTGTGTGGTTACAATAGCTTGACTGGTTAAGACATCCTGTGTGAGGTTACAACAGTCCGGGATATCCTGTGTGAGGTTATACTAGTCTGGGATATCCTATGTGAGGTTATATTAGTCTGGGACATCCTATGTGAGGTTACAGTGGTTAACTGGGAAGGTTATCCTGTGTGTGGCACTAAGATCTGTTGTCAGTCTGTGGTTTATCTGATCATAAAGTTTACTTTCACTGTTTTCTACAGTAGTTCCCTTGTGACAATGATCTATATACAAACTCTCGAAGGAGAATCTTGCTGTTTAATCTGAATTGTTTGATTTGTGTGTGTGTGTGTGTGGGGGGGGGGGGGGGGGGGGTAGAGCGATGTGAGAGCTGCTGAGTGAATACTGAGGTAATGTCATCTCGTGAGCTCTGGGAAAATATCTAAGCTGTTTAGGTAAGGATGGATAGTTAATGATGACTCCTACTACTACTACTAACAAGAGTAACTACTGAATAGAGGTGAGCCGGAGGGGGGGGGGGGGGGGAGTAATGTAGAGTAATGCAGGGTCAAGGACAGGAGATGAAGTTGTAGACAATTTGTGTAAGTTACGAAAAAGTTTAATGATAAACGGAAATGTGATGAGAAGAAGATTACAGTGTTGTAAAGAGTGTAATCCTGGAGGGCAGTAGCCGGCTCTGGAAGCCAGGCGACCTAGAAGTTGGAAATAATATTAAGGTTTGGTTAACATGGGAGGGAATGGTTGGGATGGGAGGGAATGGTTGGGATGGGAGGGGATGGTTGGGATGGGAGGGGATGGTTGGGATGGGAGTGAGTGTTTGAAAAGGGGGGAAATGGTTGGGTGGGAGGTAATAGTTGGTACGGATAGAAAAGGTTAGTTGGAAGGGAATGAGTGAAACGGGAGAACTTGAATCAGGTGAGAGGGAGGGGTATTAATGTATGGTGAAGGAGACAAGGTAATTCATATGCTGGCACTTTTAGTGCTTCATATCTGGATTTTTCTAAGTATCATGTTGTAAGTATTGTTATTTTAGTTTAGTCCAGTGTGTCAAAATCTATGCTGGGTCCACTTGAAAGTTGATTCAATCCTTGTCCTTCTCTCCTGACCTTCATATAAGCCGGACACATCTTCACGTGAACTGAGTCACACCCAAACACTCAGATGTAAACAATGATGAGATTGGCGTCGTTGCCTTATATAACCCTGTTATGTGAAAGGGGTCATTCAGTGCTTTATATATTCATGTGATCATTATATATCTTGATATAAAAAAGTTAATAACAAGAGAAATATCTTCATGATATAACTAACATTCATGGTCAACTGTTATCAATTACTGAAGACGTGTCATGGGACATCATTGTTAGTGACGGGATACGGTTACATTTCTAATAAGACACTATCAACTATCATGAGAGACCCTTAACATTTATAAGAAATCAATGCAATTATCATGCGGTACTATTAACAATCATGGGCCACTATTAACCAACACTGGATGCGATTAACAACAACGGAATACCATTAATAACCAAGAGATAACATTAGCAACCATGGGATACTATCAACAACTAAGGGATAATATTAACAACTCTGCATTATCATTAAAAACAGTGGCATAACATAACTAACCATGGGCTATCATTACAACCCATGGGCTATCATTACAACCCATGGGCTATCATTACAACCCATGGGATATCATTACAACCCATGGGATATCATTACAACCCATGGGATATCATTACAACCCATGGGATATCATTACAACCCATGGGATATCATTACAACCCATGGGATATCATTACAACCCATGGGATATCATTACAAACCATGGGATATCATTACAACCCATGGGATATCATTACAACCCATGGGATATCATTAACAATCGTTAACAACATGAACACTACATACTGGAGGTGACGCGTGCCGATGGATGGAGGTTTTAACAATGTTGCTGTGAAGGCGGTCCACCATTAAGTGCGGCTCTAGGGACAATGGGTGCGGGCATTAGCACGGGGGGGTCGGCACCAGCTGTCTACCGCCCCTTTGTTTCCCTGGCGATTGGTGGAGTGCCTTTGGTAAGTCTCTTAATTTCCCCAAATGCAACTTTTTTGTGGGTTTATCGATTAAGTGTTGCATGATTTATTGAATGGATGTTATATGTGTTGTTTTACTGTTGCACGATGTATTGGCTGGTTGCTGAGTCATATATCAACAATGTTGGATGATACATTACTTGGGTTTTCCATGACCGACTGAGTATTGCGAAATATTTTGATTCGTCACCCGGTCATTATATGATGATCTACAGTGTTATCTACATATGTTCATTGCTTTTGTAGTTCATTTAATCGTATGAAATGGACCTTTTCAAGTTTTGCAATCTTCAGTGTGGCGATAGTCGGCACCTGCACATTCTTAACAACAAGAATGAACAGTACAGTAACCTGGCTCACCTGTCACCTCACTCACTACTGTAATCCGCACCAAGTTTTGTAATCAAGACCAAAACAAAAATAATGCTGTTTTAACTTTAAGACTCGAGTCAGTTTCGAACCCACGACCCCTGATATGCGAGGCAAACATTCGATCCTGAATTAACTAGGTTTATGATGAATGGTTATTCATATCCACGGAAGAGAACTTTTAAAAAGAGATAAGAACACGGGAAATTCCCTGCAATGGGCGTGACTGACCAATATATATATATATATATATATATATATATATATATATATATATATATATATATATATATATATATATCCCTGGGGATAGGGGAGAAAGAATACTTCCCACGTATTCCCTGCGTGTCGTAGAAGGCGACTAAAAGGGGAGGGAGCGGGGGGCTGGAAATCCTCCCCTCTCATCAGGAGGCCAGGTGAGGATATTCCCTCAGAGGCCCAGTCCTCTGTTCTTAACGCTACCTCGCTAACGCGGGAAATGGCAAATAGTTTGAAAGAAAAAAAAAAAAAAAAAAAAATATATATATATATATATATATATATATATATATATATATATATATATATATATATACATATATATACATATACATATTTTTTTTTTTTTTTTTTTATACTTTGTCGCTGTCTCCCGCGTTTGCGAGGTAGCGCAAGGAAACAGACGAAAGAAATGGCCCAACCCCCCCCCCCCATACACATGTACATACACACGTCCACACACGCAAATATACATACCTACACAGCTTTCCATGGTTTACCCCAGACGCTTCACATGCCTTGATTCAATCCACTGACAGCACGTCAACCCCTGTATACCACATCGCTCCAATTCACTCTATTCCTTGCCCTCCTTTCACCCTCCTGCATGTTCAGGCCCCGATCACACAAAATCTTTTCACTCCATCTTTCCACCTCCAATTTGGTCTCCCTCTTCTCCTCGTTCCCTCCACCTCCGACACATATATCCTCTTGGTCAATCTTTCCTCACTCATTCTCTCCATGTGCCCAAACCATTTCAAAACACCCTCTTCTGCTCTCTCAACCACGCTCTTTTTATTTCCACACATCTCTCTTACCCTTACGTTACTTACTCGATCAAACCACCTCACACCACACATTGTCCTCAAACATCTCATTTCCAGCACATCCATCCTCCTGCGCACAACTCTATCCATAGCCCACGCCTCGCAACCATACAACATTGTTGGAACCTACTATTCCTTCAAACATACCCATTTTTGCTTTCCGAGATAATGTTCTCGACTTCCACACATTTTTCAAGGCTCCCAAAATTTTCGCCCCCTCCCCCACCCTATGATCCACTTCCGCTTCCATGGTTCCATCCGCTGACAGATCCACTCCCAGATATCTAAAACACTTCACTTCCTCCAGTTTTTCTCCATTCAAACTCACCTCCCAATTGACTTGACCCTCAACCCTACTGTACCTAATAACCTTGCTCTTATTCACATTTACTCTTAACTTTCTTCTTCCACACACTTTACCAAACTCAGTCACCAGCTTCTGCAGTTTCTCACATGAATCAGCCACCAGCGCTGTATCATCAGCGAACAACAACTGACTCACTTCCCAAGCTCTCTCATCCCCAACAGACTTCATACTTGCCCCTCTTTCCAAGACTCTTGCATTTACCTCCCTAACAACCCCATCCATAAACAAATTAAACAACCATGGAGACATCACACACCCCTGCCGCAAACCTACATTCACTGAGAACCAATCACTTTCCTCTCTTCCTACACGTACACATGCCTTACATCCTCGATAAAAACTTTTCACTGCTTCTAACAACTTTCCTCCCACACCATATATTCTTAATACCTTCCACAGAGCATCTCTATCAACTCTATCATATGCCTTCTCCAGATCCATAAATGCTACATACAAATCCATTTGCTTTTCTAAGTATTTCTCACATACATTCTTCAAAGCAAACACCTGATCCACACATCCTCTACCACTTCTGAAACCACACTGCTCTTCCCCAATCTGATGCTCTGTACATGCCTTCACCCTCTCAATCAATACCCTCCCATATAATTTACCAGGAATACTCAACAAACTTATACCTCTGTAATTTGAGCACTCACTCTTATCCCCTTTGCCTTTGTACAATGGCACTATGCACGCATTCCGCCAATCCTCAGGCACCTCACCATGAGTCATACATACATTAAACAACCTTACCAACCAGTCAACAATACAGTCACCCCCTTTTTTAATAAATTCCACTGCAATACCATCCAAACCTGCTGCCTTGCCGGCTTTCATCTTCCGCAAAGCTTTTACTACCTCTTCTCTGTTTACCAAATCATTTTCCCTAACCCTCTCACTTTGCACACCACCTCGACCCAAACACCCTATATCTGCCACTCTGTCATCAGACACATTCAACAAACCTTCAAAATACTCATTCCATCTCCTTCTCACATCACCACTACTTGTTATCACCTCCCCATTTACGCCCTTCACTGAAGTTCCCATTTGCTCCCTTGTCTTACGCACCCCATTTACCTCCTTCCAGAACATCTTTTTATTCTCCCCAAAATTTACTGATAGTCTCCCACCCCAACTCTCATTTGCCCTTTTTTTCACCTCTTGCACCTTTCTCTTGACCTCCTGTCTCTTTCTTTTATACTTCTCCCACTCAATTGCATTTTTTCCCTGCAAAAATCGTCCAAATGCCTCTCTCTTCTCTTTCACTAATACTCTTACTTCTTCATCCCACCACTCACTACCCTTTCAAACAGCCCACCTCCCACTCTTCTCATGCCACAAGCATCTTTGCGCAATCCATCACTGATTCCCTAAATACATCCCATTCCTCCCCCACTCCCCTTACTTCCATTGTTCTCACCTTTCTCCACTCTGTACACAGTCTCTCCCGATACTTCTTCACACAGGTCTCCTTCCCAAGCTCACTTACTCTCACCACCTTCTTCACCCCAACATTCACATATATATATATATATATATATATATATATATATATATATATATATATATATATATATATATATATATATAATCATCTATTCATCGTATATACTATCTATATATTTCTTGCATGACTTATAGTTTCATAGCTTTAGACAGAGGAAAGCACAAGCAAGTTTAATCGTAAACCAGAATTATTCTTGCCATTGATGTCATATCCTTGTTATCTGTCTCTTTATCATGTAATAAGTATCTGTAGCAGAGGCAGCGGTGGGTGAAGTTTGCCTTCCCATCCTAGTGCTTTGCCAGTTTGGATGGAGAGAGAGAGAGAGAGAGAGAGAGAGAGAGAGAGAGAGAGAGAGAGAGAGAGAGAAATTATATATATATATATATATATATATATATATATATATATATATATATAGATAGATAGATAGATAGATAGATATATGATTTTAAATTTGTATCATAGTTCAATGATACCAAAGCTTTTCTGTTTCAAAAGAAATTTTCAGGGATTGACAGACAACTGACCTCCAACCACAAATTCAATTCCTTTGTTACAAAAATTCTCATGTTCCCAACTGTCACTAAATATCAAGCAGAATTTTTACATCAGTGACAAGTAAACCTTCTCTTACTGTCAA